>NC_090954.1:15452916-15756458 GCF_040807025.1 Struthio camelus
ATCAAGGGATTATCTTTAAACTATTAACAATAGATACGCTACACCGACCCATTGGCTGTAACTAATTCCCACAGCCATATAGGAGTGAAATCCCATGGAGCACTGAGCATTTCCGTTTGTGGACAGAGAAAGGAAAGGGTGATAACGTGCGAGATGGGCACCTGAAGCCACACGGACGTGGAGGTTTCCCTCCAAGCACAGAGAGCTATCAGGCTGTTTTCCTAACATGCTTGTAAACCAAAGATTGTTCAGAAGTACATGACTTCATTGCAAACTAACATAGGATATCTGACCCAAAATAAGAGCTGATGTCATGCTACTCTTGAATGGCTTTTCAGGGTTTTTTATTACCTTAGATATGAAAATAGAAATTTCTAAGGTGAGTGGGTGAGGTTATTTGACAAACAGAAACTACGATGGCATATATTCTATTTTTCACGTTATTGTAAAGACAGAGCCTCTTAGGATATTCACTCTTGGTTTTGAGACATTTCTTTCCTTTCCCCTACTGTTTATATTGCTCATTTTTCAAATTACATCTAATTGTAGGGCAAGATCCCTCAGCAAGGCCGTCCTGTTTCCCCAGGTAACGTACGACTTCTTAGCAGAAGCTCCTTCTTTTATTTTCCTACTAAATTTTATAGTTATTTCTGCTGCCACAGAAATAGATTAATAATAATTAACAATATGAAAGCCATGAGAAGAAGAAACAGCAAAAATGACCAAGGCTTTCCAGTGAACGGAAATGCCCTCAGAGCAGGACCTCAAGGAACAACAGCAACTGGCCAGCCACATAAAGCATTGAGAATGGCACAGCACGTAACACAGCGCGTGCAGTAATTTAGAAGTATATAGCGAAACCAAGAGAAAGTACTATCAGGATTCGTTCATCCAGAACCAAAGCATCTAGTCCAATTTTAAAAAGTCCAATATGCAAAAATACAAACAGAAAAAAAAATCATATATTTACTTCATATGCTGCATTTTTCTTAGAGTGAAACCAGGAAGATTCCAGTAGTTAACTTTTTTTATTACATCCTGCCTCACACAAACAAAACTTTCTTCTTAAGGCATTTCTATATCAAGCACTTTCAGCAACAATTAATGATAATTGGTGAATCATCTTCCCAGTACCTTTATTCTTAGCTGCTAATAACTCTATATTCAGATATTTGATTTCACCTTGTGACTGAAGCAGCTCAGTTCTGCAAGTTTGGTTCAGAGGTACTATGTGCAGCAGAGAGCTTTCAGGCAGAAAAGATATATATGTCTACTAGGAGGTTGGAGTCTCACAGGGGTCAGGAGCACTTTTCAGTGCTAGCAGCATCTGCCACAAACGCCACATCAAGTGCACTCCGTCTGGGACGGTGACACTTGATTTTGTGTCATTATAGGGCCTTGTGATGGTTTTGAGGTTGCTTTTCCACTGAGGATTTTTTGATGGGCTGAAAATAAAAGCCAGGTTGCTCTCTATGGGAACTTCCTCAAGTTTTAAAGGAAATGCATCTTGTCAAAAGGTTAAAAAAAAAATTAAAAAGGAAACCCCCCAAAAAATAAAGCAAAACATGGAGAGAAATAATGAAAACTGATCTATTTTACAATTTTAAAATGTTTATAATTTTATGCAAAAGGCAACAACAAATTGAAGCCTTGTAAAAGGTCAGACTACTACATGCCACAAGAAATAGGAGATTTGCTGGAAAAGAAACTGCTGCCATCTTTTAGCGAGTAAACACAACCATGGCATTTTTTTTTTCCAAAAAATTCTTCCTGCATCCAGATAGTGAGATTATAGATGCAAATGGTCACCCTGTAGTGTTTAGCAATATGATTATATATAATTTCGCAAACCCTGTAACATAAGACAATAGGTACACTTAAACAATTTGAAAGGGTGGCTGATGGCTGTGACCATTTCCACTCCACGGAGGGAATGAGCCAAGCTGCCAAGTGCCATAGGTTTCTCTGCAGAAAGGATTGCTAGAAACTGAGCACATGCTTAACGGTAAATGTGAGAGATTTAGGTCTGTTTTTTCTCATGCTGTCCTCTGCAATATGTCACCAGACTGTAAGACAACAGACTACTAAAGATGCAACTAAAATACTCCTACTGGCCAAATGGGAAGAGTTATTTCCCTTGGCTTCAGTGGTACCTAAGAGACATTGCAAGAGTTCTTAGCTAGAATTATTGGAGGAAAAGCCCATCAACAACAGAGGTGCTGGCTAGAAAAGGCTGCAGCTCTGCCAGAGATCCTGGTTAGGAATTTTGTGAAAAATACAGTCATTGAGCTACATTCGAAAGGAAAGGAGGAAAACCAAATACAGTCATTTGTGCATATTCAGCTGTGCACCATATATATCTCATAGGGCTAATTCTTTACTGAGGGCATGAAAGACAGCTATCAAAGCAGGGAGAGGTGAGCCTTTCTTCCTGGGGCCACAGGGGGGTTTTGTGAGGGGTAACCAGGATGTTAAAGCAGGCTCATGCTGCTTTACTGTACGCTGTGATTCCTATTAGCTGTAAGAGACAGAATAGCTCACCACAGTAATACTCATCTCCCATCTCTGGTTCACATCATGTTACTTGGTCTTTCACACTCTGCTCCCAAAACAGCCTCTATTTGGCCCTGCAGCAGTGGACTTTCCCAGAGCACGATACTGATGTCTTTAAACAATGTAAAGGAGTACTAACACAACAAGATTGACTCCTCACTTTTAACATCATTGTTTTTAGAAAGATGGTACCTCACCCTTGTTGGGAAGTATTATTTTCACTGACCATGTCAGCAGTTCAAAGTTAATGTCCTTAAAACTTCTCAGTCCACACACTATTTTCCATTTTACTGACTGATGCAATTCAGTAAATTCTGCCCACGTGCCTGTAAAGCTTGGCGACAGATGACTAAAAGAGTACGAGTTTACCTTAACTCGAGTGAGCTCTGGAGGAACATAGTTTACAGATAAAACTTCATCTTTGCTGGGGGATCGCTACAGATTCACTCTGGGTTAGCAGGATGTAATGCTGTGACAGGCTGCAAGAGCATGTTTGGATTCAGCGGACTCTCCGTCCCACATGAAGAGCTCTGACCATCTCTAGCAGGCAACAGTTCATTCAGTTAACAAAGTTTTGTAAATCAGAGTTGTAAATAGCCAGCGTGTTCCCTAAAGTTATTAAAAGATAACAGTGTACTGACTCTGTGCTGTCTGCGTTTGCAGTTGATTTTCTAAATGTTAACACAATTCATTGTATTGTATCTGTTTTGCTTGAACGCTATCTTTGGTTTTCTCCAAAACAATCTGAGGTAGAATAGTCGTCACTGAATTTGACAATAACAGTGTAATCACAGAAATAGATTTTTCATATAGGTCAGGAATGCCTACAGAATAAGATTCAGAAAAACATGTGGTGAGAGTTACTACAACAGCAACTTCATTAACCCTTTTTTAAAATACAATACTCCCAGGATTGAGTTGTTCACTAAATTTTGAATGGTTCCTCTGCTTAAAACTGGATCAATTAACAACATTTTACAACTACTCATGAATTATTTAAGCAATGAAAAGCCTCTCATGAATGCTTAGCTAAATGAAATGTGAAATACTTAAAAACAAAGTAAACTTGGAATTGTTCTAGAGCTAAAAATACATTAGCAGAGGATTACTTAGGCTTTTTATTATTAAAAAAAAAACACACACAGAGATAATTAGCTGATGTACTCACAGGCTTTTTAGACTGAATGACCAGAAGTAAAAATGTTCTTTCATAGCAACTCTTTAGTTTACAGAGCTGACACCATGGCCAAACATGATCTTCTGGTTTTGTGCTGATACCACAACTATTTTGATCTTGCTCCCTCGGAAAGTCTCTAACATTCCAGTAATCTGTCTTCTTGTTCCTGTTCTAATAATTTGTCTTTTCCGTGTTCCTTAAGACATTATTACTAATTAGTTCCTTGAGTACTTTTATTGCTTTTAAGGCCACTACTGGAACTAGGTAGCAGCAGTGCAACAAAATTTTAAATACAATTTTAGTAGCATATATTGGAGACAGTAATCGTGACAATGGGCAAATAGACTAAGGAGCAAAAAAGGTATATAACCAATGTTTGCTGTAAAACATCTGCAGTGACTGTTGAATCAAGAGATCTTCGTTCTTGGGAAAGGAGTAATACATACAGAAGTTGCATCTTTGCAAAGTATGCTGGGACATCTCCGGTTCTTAGACTAGAAAGGGAATTTGATGCATATGAACGTAGCAACTCTAGAAAAATATGGTAGTATTTTCACATAGAATATTTCAAATCTAGAAAAACAAAACCTGCCTTTGAGTTCTATTACTGTCAAAGAACCCGTACTTGATTTCAGACTAATCTTTTCTCAAAGTTTTGAAGTTACTGACAAATTCTACTAGCAATTTACAACCTATGCCTGTTTTTAACATTAATTTTCTTAGTGTGAGGTAGTCCGATAGTATGTAGATAGTGATAGTTAATGATTAGGATATTACACTAGAAATCAGATATTTGTTCTGTTCCTGGATCTGCTGCTTTCTCTGTAATCTACTTTTTCTGCCTTTAAAATGGGAATAACAAAATTCATACCATCTTTGAAAACTATCTGAAAGAAAAACACACAGAACTCTAATTTTTTAGACCCAAACTTCTCCCTTGAAATGTGCAGCATTACTTTGCTTATTTTCTTCTTTCTCCTTCTCCTGTTGACCACAAAATGGAAAGGAAAGGCTACTGCTCTGACATCTGCCAGAGGTTCGTAAAATTTTAAATCAGTGTCCTGATCTTCCAGAACTGAAACTACGTCCCAGAACACTCAAGATGTACCTATTTCTCTTCCTATATACATATTTATATATAGCTCATATGCTTGTCTCTCTTTAAAGCAATTCCTTTTTCCTATATAGCACTTTCAGAAGTACTCAGCTGTAAAAATTGCTGTAATATAAAAATCCTAAAATCTTGATCTCCTAGGATTTCTGCTAGCAGACTTCTCTAGAGACTGAGCCAACCCACACAACAGATATAGCTCCCAAGAACCTCAATATGTAAAATCATAGCTTTAAAGATGTGCCTCCACTTCTCAATTTTATAAGACGAATTATTCCCTGTCCCATTTTTTAACACAACTCTCCTCTTCTCCCCTGTGGCTAGTATTAACAGTACTGTGTGGACAAGTTCTCTGTTGATGGCTGAGACACCAGGGAGTACCAAATCTTACTCCCTCCGAAAAGCATTTGTTTACCTACTTTTCTAAGCCAACAAGGCTTATGTCATCATATAGTCTGTGTTCACATCTCTACTAGCATGCTCTCCTACGATCCTTGGCTGTTTTCAGTCAAATTTAATCGCAATAACAGCAATTGATATCAATAGTAAGAAGCTAGTAACTTCCTAAGATTTATTAAAATGGGTAACCAGAAAAGAAGCGCTAAAATTCTCTATCCAAAGGCTGAAACCCCAAAATACTCCTTTTCATGCATCAAAGGATCTACACTGAAAATAAACATTAAGAGTGTCTGACTGTGAGAAGCCAGAATAGGAGCTTTAATTTTATCAGACATTAGAGAATGCCACTGTAAGACACAAAGCCAGGTCACAGAGGCATTGAAAACCATGTTTCAGTAATTCCACTGCTCACAGAACAACTTGTGTTTGAAAAAGAATCTGAAAAATAAAAGACTTTCCTTAAATAAGCTGAAACATAGTGTTTGCCCTTCCCCAAGGAACTGTGCCATTCAATCAACCCGTGTTGTACAATACACTGAAGTGAAACCAAGCCCGCATCATTGTGGTGCATCAAGAGGAGAAGAAATTCATTGCTTCAGCAAAAAGGCAGCTTAGCACAGAACCAAGATGGAAATGAGGCCACACAGAAAAATGGAAATGAAGAAGCCACTAGAAATATATGCCAATAAAGTTCTTACAGTTTACAGACTTCAATAAGAGCAGCAGTTCAGCTGACCCTGAAGTTACAAAGGAATACAGGAATAACGAATGTCTCTGGGACCTTCTGGAGACGCCGTCGCATTTGCAACATTTCCGTCCTATAAGTTCAGTGATTAATTGCTGAATATTTTCACCTCCTTTGAAGGAAGGGATAGGTTGCAAGTGCTCTAGTGAGATAGATACAATTCTTAAACAATATGCAAATAATCTCAATCAAGAGGTCTGATAAACTTTTGAGTTTCAAATGCCTCAACTAAGGGGAAGGGGACAGACAGAAAATGACAATGCCATAGAAGATAGCAACCTCAGCCCTTCTCTCTCCTCACTAAATATAGATGCTTCTGGAGCAACTTACCACTTTTAAGGTCACTGGCGGTATTTTCTGTTAACTGCCTTCTGAAACATAACTCTTATTGAGAAAGGGGTTTAGAAAATAATATCAGAGCCAGAGAGGCCAGAGGTGAGCATATGGAGCATCTTTGATTATTTGTTTAGGAGAAGGGATACGTGTTTAAAGGATTAGATACAGCAATGCTTGTAATTACTTATTGTGGAAGAACAAGTGAAACAGAAAATGACTGGAATAACTGAAGCACCTGGCTCTTCAGAAATCCATAATGAGAGGTACTGTAGTAATCTTTTGGAATCCACTTTTCAAAATAAAATCATCCATCTATTTTTTCCTTAATGATACCTAATCATTTCTAAAAGTCACAGGTCACTCCAGCATGGCAAGTCAAATGCCATTTTCCTTTGTATGTCAGAGGACACTCTTTCACTGACCATTTTTGATCTCTGTGGCCTTTGTCATGTATCTGAAACTTCATCCAAGTCCAGGTAATTAGAAAACAACAGAATTTATACAGTTTCCGAATGACCACAACTATTGCTGCAGAATGCATGCCAAGCACGGGGCTATCACAACAAGTTACCCCCACATCTTCTCTCATTAACACGATCTTTTGCATTGAGTTACTATGGAAGAGACAGAAAAGCAAGATGAAGAGACTGATCATTTTTCCCTTATTTTAATTTCTCATTTTCTATAGGAAGCTTGTGAACAGGCAAGCTGTAAGGTGAGCTGCAGTGAGCAGAAGCACAGGAAGGAAAAGGAGAAGAAATTCAAAGCTCCAGCCACTCCTCACGCCTGACCCAACCCACTGGCATGCCCCTGCAAACAACAGCAAAAACACTGTGAATAAGTGTTTCCTAAAAATAAGCACTGAACTACATGTATAAGCCTAAGGGCAATTTCTACAGCCATCTCAAAATCTGGTTAACGTTCCTGTTTACCAAACATGTTCCTACCTAGAAATAGGTAGGAAAAAGATTAAGTGTCTACACTGAGGTAGTAACCGCTCTTTTACAGGACTGAAGCCCATAGCATATTCCAGTATATTTTATCCTGAAATTTCCAGCATGCTTAGGAACTGACTAATATTCTTCATTTCTATGTGTTGAACAATTTCCCTGAATTCAAAGAGGTTACTTGAGTAAGAAGCAAGAGGTAGGGGATTAATTGACAGTTTTGATTTGTAGGTTCATGTTAGGTTTTTATACAAAATAGATTATATTTCTCTGCTTTTTTGTTTTTATATTGTATATTTATTTTATGTTTTACACACATATATAAACAACATTTGTTGTAAAAAATCTAAATATGCATTAAAAATTAAATCTGCTCACACTTTTTTTTCCCTCTACGACCTTTTAAGAAGGAAGCTTGAAACATTTTCCAGGAAACTTACAACATACGGAAATTATCTCTTACAAAAATGTTGGTTTTGCAGATGGATTAAGTCAACACAGCACCTTTGAGCAAATATTACAAGAATTTTCTGAGTCAAACTATCAGCTAAAGTCACATCAGTGTTTTATAGGGTGTGAGTGCACTATCAAAACTACTAAGCATCTCTGGAAGATGCACATCATCTTACTTAAGTACTGATATTGGCTAACAACAAAAGCTGAGGTCTGAAATGATGCTTCTGGTCATGCAGGAAGGAATGTCTTACCCCACACCATACAGACAGTGCTTACACCTGGTAGGATGCAGGGCAAAGGGAAGAGCGGAACGCAAGAAAAGCCAGAGGCTGAGATACAGATACTTTGCTGTTGCTGATGACACACGTCTGGATGAGAAGAGCCTTGAATTAAGGAAGCTGGAAACAACCTGCCAGGTGCAGTGACAGAGGAATTACTCTATAGAGGACAGGAAATAGAGAAAGACCACCTACTTTAGAAAGGAAAAGGGTATTTCACTATTGGGAAGTACTGCAACAAAAGGACAGAAAAGATTTATTCAGCAGGCTTCAACAACAGAGTTTTCTAGCCCCCGAGTTTGCCTACAGGCAGCTGGACCATGTGCTTATGCAGAAACCTCTGGTTTTACACAAACAAGGTTCTGCAATGTGACCCCATTTTCCCTTCCTCTCCACCCATCATAATAAAAATGAGAATGACAGAAACATGAGGAAAGGTTTGTGTGCTAAGAAGCCTGAGCTGCAAATAGAAGGCATCAGCTGTTCTAACGAAAACCTTGCAAGTGTGACCTCAGAAACAAATGTGCTATTAGAGCAGCACAAACTACAAAAACAGCCAATGCAACAATTGTGCTAAACATTGAGGTTTCTTTGGGCAACATATAAAGAGAGAGATATTCAAGACAGATTTCTGTTAGCAGCACAGAATAGGGGAAACAAATATTTTGATAACTATAAAGGAAATTAAGGAGTATGCTTCCAGCAGGCATAAAAGAAGGAGCTTTTAATTTGAAAGTAGGTAGCAGCTGAAGCTAGCTCTCTAAAACACTACTAGAAACATGTTTGAAAAAGAGCAAAGTTTGATAGTGACCCATTTATTGAGCTAGATTGGTCTTCACTGGAACCACTCAATAGGAGAGAGGATGGTGCAGTATTTTACTGCCAAACCAGAGCAAGCAATGTGAACAAGGCTGGATTTTTGTCATCCCTTTTACCTTTGTCAACTGCAAGTCTTTTCTGCGTGTCTTCACTGATATTTACATCCTTGCACAGCACTCCGTGTTTTTTTTTTCTGCTATGGCCAAATTTCTTTGAATTTTCCTTGCAGCAGGAGAATTCCCAGTTTTAATAGGCTTTTAATGACTAAAAAGGGTGCTTTGCTCCGTGATCCCATGACCTTGAGTCTCATCCCTCAGTGAGAACTGTGTGCATTGAAAAACAACATGGTACAAAATGTAAAAGGGAAGCAGAGAGTATGAATGTAACATTTGGATTGCTGCACGTTGTTTTTTCAATTGAAAAGCAAAATGAGCTGTCTGGGAGAGATCTCTTGAGAGTATGTTTATGATTTTTCAAATGGTTCTCAATCACCATGATCTGTTTTTACGGACTACACTGTCTCATGTATAAATAAGCTTATTATCTTTGCTTTAACTTGGTAAGACTACAGCATGTTTTAGAAGACATAGCAAGAAAATATTTTCATAATATGTTCCATCACTTACCTGAGAAGGACCTTGCCAGATATTTATTGATTCTTACTTCTGTTTTATGCTCACTTTCTGTGCTGCTGCCTTTTATTGGAACCATTTTCTGTCCCTTTTCCTTATCCATATTCACCTATCTTCCCCGTCCCATTACATTAGAACATAAATGTGCATCACTTAAACTTGTTTACATGCTTACACCTGAAGGCTTTCGAGGCTATTGCTCATACATATAGAATATTGAAAGCGATTCACAAACTATGAGAGTAACAGATAGAGAGGTAGATATTTCATTGGGAATGCAGGCAGGCAAAGATAAACACACACACACAGAGACAAAAGCAGTAAATTAAACATAATCTCTTTTAAAAAACCAGCTGTAAAAGCTACCCTGCTGCTGGGAAAGGGGGAAAAGAAGGGCTGAGCTGCAGCTCCCCAGCTCCCTTCCCCTGCGATGCACCGCGTGCGGCACCAAGGGATGCGATAGGGGACAGGGAGCAGTGCTGCTCCGGGGCCCTCGCCTTGCCTTCCCCAGTCTCTGCACCACCAGACATCTGGGGTCAGGAAAACCACCCCTATAGCACACGTCACATGGACAAACGCAGTGTGACAACTGCAGAATTGCAACCGGAGAAGGCTCTTTGTTCAAATGTGGGAGCATCTGAAGAGAAATGATTTTCTGGGAGTGCTAGCAATCTTCATCTTCAAGAAAAATAGACGAAAATAAGATGGTCACTAAACTGGAAGTTGAAAACGCTGTCAGAAGTGTTTTCCTGTTTTTTTTTTTTTTCCTGTGTCTAATTGAGGTCAGCAGTATGTGCTGCACTTCACAGGTCACTCACTGGCCTAAGTTACAACAGCTCTGGAATTTCTCTGATTATTACTGTACGGCAACCTAGAAAGGAAACACACACATTCAGCTCAGATCCCTCAAAAATATATAGGACAGGAGAATTCTTGCTGGCTTTCTCGAAGTACTGTAAAGCTTCATTCCATAAAATATATTTAGCAGATTCACAAATAATGCTTAATAAAAGTATTTCCTCAATCAATAATAATTAATCTCCTCTTTCCTTTACACAGCAACAATTACCACAAATAAATACCTGAGTGATATATGACCTTCAAGTGAATAGCAAGTCCTCAATTGTCCATCTGAAGAGATTTTCTAAGAAAAAGAGCTCCATAGCAAGAAATAACACTACTTTTATTGACTAGTATTAATATATGCTTATCAGTTTACTCATTAATAATAGATGCTACAATTATTACTCATATTAACAGTAATACGTTTCTTCAACGCAAATATAGACTCTGTTACATGGTAATTGTTGATAAAGTGCACTGGATTAATAAGTTGTAATAAACTTCCAAGCATCACACTTAAACATTTAACCATCAGCAGTTCACAGCCTAACATCTTAAAACCACTGCATCACTTAGCTTAATGATATTTTCCCCCATAAAAGCACTGTAATCCATGGAAGACTTATGGCTGAGCGGGCGCTGAATTTGAACGTTTACAGGGTTCACTGCACTCAGGTTTAGATAGTTCCTATGATCTCCCAGCAAGATTTGGGGAAAACATAGATTGATTAGCTTTTCTTTTTTGGAAGTGTTGAGATAGTTGATATATAAAATGATGTGCCACATGGCTCAACATGCCAGGTTTCCAGTGTTTAAAATGCTGTTTTCATAACTGTCTCATCCAGCTGATAATATTGCTTCTTCGGAAGGAACTGCTACACAGACACAGGTATGCTTAGAAGGGAACACTGCCACAGTATCTGCCATTCACATTATTCAAATACTCTTTCTCTCAAGTACATTATCTTTCATTAGAGAAATCATCCCCTTTGCAGTCACATGGTCAATGCATCTGTCTCACTCTATTTCTGGCTCATTGAGAAGAAACATCTTGGTGCCTTGCCAAATAAAGGAAAAAAAGGAAAAGAATTGGGCAAAAAGATTAACAAAATGAAGAAAATAAATCCCTGCTGGCATTAGAAACATGAGACAATTCACCTTTATGAGAGCTCACTGTGTTTTCTGGTGCAGTGTCTGGAATTTGAAATTAAAGGAACAGCTTTTCCTGAAGGCGAATATTGCTTGTGTAATTTATTTATTTATTTTTTTTAAAAAAGACCAGGAGTCCAGGAAGCACAGACACAGCACGGGGGTGTAGTCAGCCACAATACCAAATCTAACACTGCGTAGGCTTTCCTTTTACACTGAAATTCACTTCATTTAATATGTGCAAACATCCCTATGGAGACCCCAGATTGCGACCCTAAAGGAGAACCGAATTCAAATCCTGCCTCGCAGACAGATTTCCTAAATATTGTGAGGCAAGTAACAAAACAACTCAATTGCCAATGCACCAAAGCAGATAATAATCTGTTCCTCTTTATGCATTGAGCCTGGAGCCCCTTCACAGCGAGGTCGTCTTGTCAGTCTGTGCTTGTACGCTGCTTATTGCATTGCACTGCCCGCCCTGGCCGCAACAAAGCCGTCTGGGCTGCAACAGAAGTAATAGGAGAAGCAGTGTGCATTCTGCTCTGCGGTGTTTGGAAAGTATTATTGTGGGACCACAGATGTGAAAATTAGGAAGAGGTATGGCAGTTGTCATTTCTTCTCCAAACTACTCGCATGCGTTCAGCAGCGCTCCCGAGGTGCGTGCCAAGCGCAATCTCTGGCAGCACAGCAGGAAGCCCGCACAGCGGTGCTCGCAAGGAAACTCACTGCGATTAACCTAGCGCCCTGCTTGCCTTTCCTGAAATCTGCAGCGTTAGCGCTACAAACCAGAGAATGTTTTGTAAACCAGACTGAAGGACATTACGGGGTCATGTTTAATGCCTAGCTATCTTTTCAGTTTCTAAATTCTTTAAAGAAAATCTAAGGTGCATGTTTTTAAACATATTTCACCTCTTTTCAGCGTCTGTGCGACAGGTAACTGATTTACTACATTTTCTCTTTATTTTTCACATGAGGAAAACTTATTAATCTCCCTCTCTGCTTCTTTTTCATAGTGAAAAGTCTCCACTTACTAATTAATTTGATAAGTAAATGAGTTTCCTGTGCCAAGAAATCAGTCTCACAAACATACTACAGACATTTCTATACAACCCCTGCAAAACCAAAAAAAGGCTGCAAAACTAACCAACTAGAGAAAAATCATTCTGTATCATCAAATATTAAGCAAATAAGTCATATGATGCCACAAGATTAATTGCCATGTATGTTCTTACTAGATATTTTTCCTTTGTAATTAAAAAGGAGTTCATATTTCAAAAAAAAATTATATAGGGAAATGAAAAAGAATTAACTTCATTTTATGTTACAGTTGAAAATGCAAATGATACTCTTGATATAAATGATAGGCTTTTTCCAGGACCACCCTTGGTAATTCTGAAGCAAAATTAAGCTAGAATTTTACAGGGAAATCTAATGGACCAATTATTAGTATTATTTATTAAAACAGTAGCTGCAGTGCTACGAAAAATTGAGTCCCTTTTGTGCTTCAGAAAAACTTTGCAATATTCTACACCTGTGCTCAGTTCAAGAGGAATTTAGAAACATCCAAAAATTGATTCAAAACCGCACAGGTTGTATTAATACAAATGATATTATAGAAACAAGAATGGTGTTTAGAGTAAATTCTTTTTGCCCCTTTTCCTGAAAGTTGGCACCATTGCAAGAAACTGCAAGGAGTTACACATTAAATGTGCCCAGAAGCCAGAAGATAAATTCACAAAGTACCATTCCAGCAAAGAAATACCTAGGTCCTAACAGCGAGTAGGCCGCTATCTGCCAGGTAGGTTCGCAAATCAAAGCACATAGAGCAGCTAATGGCAAGCAAAGAAATGCAATTTCACACGGTCTCGTTTCAGGCATGCTCCCATGGGAAGTCATGGGCTTCTAAAACACTTTATAATGCTTGTTCTGCAACATATGGTTTGTGAGCAGACAGAAGAAAACACCATGCCTGGTAAATAAATGTCATATTGAAGGAGGACCATGTGTGCAATTGGAAGATTCCCAAAAGCACTAAATGGGGTTTAAAAACTATTCCAATTTCTTTGGGCTAGAAATCATGGCACACACTGAACCAGAAAAAAGGTACCTTGATTAATTGTGCCTTTGAGGCACAGATGAGAGCAGGCGCGAGGGGTGCCTGCCGGCCGCAGAGCCCAGCGGGAGACAGCGTGCTGTCCTCATCCTTCAGGTGTGACAAGTGTTCCTCCCTAAAAGAAACTCTGTGGGATTACACATAAACACTCTAGTCCTTGCTGTCCTCTGCTGTTGGCAGAATAATCACAGGACTGCAGGGTCTAGTAGAAGCTCCTGCGTGCCCGAAAGCATTACTGGCGCTTACGAAACTTCTTGCACCCGTTCAGCCACCGTCCATCACTCCCACCTCCAAAGCACACTACGCCATTGCTTGGCCCACTGGACTATTAAAAAAAAGAGTGGCATTTATAGTCACTCTCTACCGAAATGACACTATCTAGAGAACAATAAAATACCTTATAAATTACTCTAATCTAATTTAAAACTGATTTTATTCATTGATTTAGTCAGTTCTATTGCATTACTAGTCAGAAAACAGCTTAAATATTACAGTACTCACTACTACTACTTACTACTTGTTTCTATTCTATGTTCCTATTTCCTTGCTGGGGGATTTGAACGCTTCCCAGGAGTGCTTACTCACCTATGAGTGATTTATTCATTTATTTATTTTAACCTTAGTCCCAAAGGGAGAGAGGAAACGGGCTTGGGGGCAGGCCGGCTCCCCCCGAGGCGGGCTCCTCGAGCTAGAGCGCCAAGCCGAGCCCTCGGCGGCTGCGGGCATGCCTTGCCCTTTGCTGGGCGCTCTCCCCTTCCTTCGTGTTTGACTAACTAATCTATTTCTCAGCATGAATGTACTGCCCAGGGGAACAACTCCGGAAACTATTTATCCAGAGACCAGGTACAGCCTATCTGAACTGTGACCTGTACCTAACACCTTTTCAGCTGAAAGAACATTTCAATCTGCTTCTGTTCATTTGTTTTAATCCCTGTGCAGTGAAATTGCCATATGGCTAGCAATTACTCCTATAGCTGATGATAATTTCTGTGATGGCCATTTGCCCACTGAAACTAGACTAATTCACTTTCTTTACAAAGCATATTAAAGAGTCATCAGGATTCGGAAATGTCCCAGGCAACATCGACCCAAACCGGCGCTGAGGCACTGACTAGACAAGAGAGCCCTACAGCCACTGCAGTGAACTTCCTCTGGACTATTATCACATCCCTCTTCAGGGGGGTCTGTGTACATCTCAGTGAATACTTATATCCATGTAAGTTACATTCCAGCTTTCAAAAAGGCTTATTTTACTCTGAAATAGACTCCGTGAACATGTCACTGGAGACCCATGTTTCTTCCAATTCCCCAACTCAGTTACCAAATTTGCTCAAGTGAGAGCTGAAAAAGATGCTTTTACCTTTTCTTCTAGACACCAGTCAGGAAGCAACCAGCTGGAGACACAACGTGAATTCCCTGAGTGCAGTTTTGTAAAGACTGCTGTTGTATAGGCAACTAATGACCCTGATTTTGAAAAGAATCTTATTGCAGAGTAGCATTTCTACATATGCCTAATGCTGAACTGATGATCGTCTCTTCTTAGTTCAGTCAGGTTACAGCATATGACGGAAGTTATGTCCTGCTGAAGGGTTTTCCTGCCTTCTTTAAGGAAATACTTGCAAGTCCAAAAACTACTTTTTGTTTTCCAGAGTATGTTAAACTCTTACATTTTTATTACTCACTTCATTATCCAATTAATCAAATATTATCATGAGATTATACTAGAAATACTAGGGAACCTCCTCAACTTTTGGAGAAAGGTAGGAAGCAACTACTGCAAAACAAAACCCCCAAATTCTCAATGAATTCTCCAAAAGTAATTTTTTATTTTCCCCAACAATACTGTGGGTTTTTTTATAATCCAGACAGGAACTATGCTGCAGATTCATCTGCCGAGTCTGTATTCAATATACCTTTTCTATTCTACTACCCACAGCACCTTGTTCTCAGCATTACGTAGGCAAAGACCACTGTTTCCACTGCAGTTTCACCTTGCAGCACCAGTGCACGAAGCCTTTCCCCCAGCCTTGTATCCCACGCCACGCTCCCCGAAAGCTCCTCTCCTGCCTCCTTGCAGCTGCAGCCTTCGTCACTGAGCCGCTGCCAACCTGCACCACAGTGATTCGAGTTTTTAAATCATATTTCATTTAATTCTGGAGTAATTCCTTCTGAAGCAAACATTTCTCACACCTTGCTGAGGCACCCTTCCTGCAGGGCCGATCTCCTGCGCTGAGGCACAAACTGAATGGATGAGAGAGCACTGGACTTGGTCAGACCACGTTAGACCGCATGGGATAAAGTTACTTTCACTCAGGAGCACTAGCACTAACCAACTAACAGTTTTTAAAGTGCAAAGATTTGGCTCAAAACAGAAACATAGTCTGATAAACTTCAAGTGGGAAGTAAATAGGATCTCATCCTAAACGGCGGCACAGGGATTGAGCCGAGAAGGAGCTCTGGGAAGCGTATCCTCCTGGGTCTGCCACAGTATGTAGACTGCCTTGCACCTGGGGTGTAGGCTGCAACAGAGGAATGACAGAGTTTGTTTTGCTTTCCTTTCGCCTCGTCGTGCTTTGTGTGCACGACCTCTGCTGCACGCTGCGGCGCTCCAGCTGGAGCATCCCCTCTTCCGGCTCAGCTTCAGCCTGCTTTCAATCGATTAATATCTGGCTACTTTCTCAGCACACAAAATATATGGCTCTCAGCAGCGTACTCCTGATGGATCAATACTTCCAAGCTCCCTAAAGTTCAGCATCTTAATTATTTTCAGGTCCCTTATTAGCTTCATTTTTTTTTTCTTTTGGCAAAATTCCCATACGCTGCATTAGAATAATTGCCATTTTCACACACCATAAACTACTAGCCATGTACAGACTAAAGTTGTCATAAGCCTTCAACAGGATAAGAGAGATTTATTCAGGTGCCTGGGTGGTGATGATATTTGACTTGACTACTATTTTATGATCCCGTAAACGTCGCACAGCTTTCCTTGTGATTTGCTCTACCACTACCTCTAGGTGAAGAACAAATGTGTCAGCTCTATCTGTCTGAATTACTGCCTCTTGGAGGGTAGCAGGTAAGTTTTATTAGCCCACTTTATTACAAATTCAGGAGAAAAAAAAAACAAAACCACTCTCGCTATGGCATTTATATACTTTAGGTAAAAAAAAAAATGGCAAGCATGTATTGTTCTGAAAATAAACCTATTTCTCAGTAGACTGTGATAAAATCACGCAATGCATATATTTTCATTTGTTAATTACACAGTCTTACACCCTTGAACAGACTTCTACCCATTTGGCATTAGGATCTACAGAGTGAGAGGAACTGATAGGGCTGCCCGGCTGCGCCAGCACTCTGGAAGCACTGCTGCAAAGACAGAAAAAGGTCACTGCTCTTTATTTCCAACCCTTCCTACCAGCTCCTACAGCTAATGTCATAGTGTGCGAGGGTAAACTATATTTTTGACATTACTGAACCCCATGACAGGTCACTATAGAATTTATTCCCCACACATGCAGTATTTGCTAGTGCACATACCTTTACTTCTGTCTGCTGCATCTATTAACGTGAAGGGTTAGTGTCCTGATACACTGCAGTGACTATATATGGGTTTTAAAAGTTAAATTAAATGTTATAGTACATTACGTCAGCTGAAGTGATATGTTCTGCTTATTTCTCAAACAGTGTCTTATTCTGTAAAGCAAGGCTCTGCTTCAAGTAGTAACTTCATAAAAACCTTACTGAGGTTCTACACCACATTGGGATCTCCTGCAATTCACACCATATTTGCTCAGATTACAGCCAAAATAGTTTTCTTCCACTGCCACCTTCTTCCTACCTGACAGTCAAAAAATTCTTCCTGAGGGCTGCGAGTCAAGCCGAGGTCTGCGTGGCCCACACCCCGTGACCATCGCTGCTGCCACCACCACCACGCGGCAGCTCAGCGCAGCCAGGCAAGCCCCACCGCACCTGCACAGCTGGAGCTGTGAATAAATCGGAGCTGAATAAGAGCTATTTGACAGGAATTTAGAAACATATTTGCAAATGTTAACTTTAGGCTAATGAGGTTATTTCTCTAGTCTTCCTCCATAATCAGAGAGCCCTAATATCCCTCACAGCATGATTCAGGAGAGGCTCCAGCTCCGACTCATGGCTCCGGAGGAGCCTACTCCCCTGCTTTGACCAAAGACAGAGCTTCGGGTGATTTGACTAAGTTACTTTTTGCAGCTCTGCTACTTAGTACCCACTTCTGCTGATAACACACAAGTGGAGAAAGAGCATCCACCTGAAAACTGCACAGCTTCAGAGCTTCTGAACATGCACATCGGAATAATTTCTTAAATGATGTCAATTAGAATATTTCCACTGATTTTTAAGGGCATACATTACTTCGTCCTGGATGATCATTAGGGTCAGGGAACCAGCTGTCTTTTTTCAGAGCAGGGCTGGAACAGGAGTGCTGATACGCTCCCTCCAACACCAGCCCTCGCCCTCAGTCCTGCCGGGCTGCCGCCTGCCAGAGCCCAGGCGGGTGCCCCCCTGGAAAGGGTTCAGATAACGCTGCCCCATGGATGCAAGGAGAGGTCAGAAATACAGGCTAGGACTATACAGTACACTAAGTTATCTATAAAAAGCATGGACGGATTTGAGGTGACAGGTCCGATGAGCTGGTAAGACTCTAGCCAGATGAGATGAAAAAAGCCTGGTAAGTCAATGCCAGGACTTGAATTTACTGCTTAGATGAGCAGCAGGGATATTCACCTGACACGAGGTAGTTGCATAGCTAACACGCAGTGCCTTCAGCAAACAGGAAGGTTACTGAAATTGGCAAAGGCATTTCCTACATATACACTAAACTGGTCTGTACGTACCTCTTTGCCAAAGCCTTATACATTCTTCCATTATTCTCACACATAAGATGTATTTTATGCCACACCATGAATCTCAAAACTCTACAACATATGGATTGATATGCCTACAAAGACTAACTAAGCAATCAAAGCTTCTTCTAAAAGACATAAAGAAAGTATTGCCTAAACAGTCCTAAGATAATATACTCCTATAGCACCACCTGTGGCATTTGCACTGATGAATCTGAATCCTGTGCAGAATTAGAGAGAGAATTAAGTCACATTAGCCAACACCGATCCAACTTCCACTGACATTAATGGGAACCCTACGGGTACGGTAAGGAACTATGCATTCATAAAAGATATTAGGTGAGTTACAAGAAATGCTTCTTGCCTTTGTTGCACCACATCTGCCCACATAAAAATACACTATGCTACAGATTCACCTGGAAAATTGCTGATCTTGCAATTCAGCTGCAGGAAGTTACTGAGATTATATGAGCTCCCCAGTTCAGCTTCAACACTCTACAGATTACAGTTTCTGAGAGTATTTTTTTCTAGATTATGCTGGATGGATGCAGTATATCTACACCATTATGAGCAGCAGTATTGCATTTAGATTCTGTCCCTGATCTGTGTCCCTGTCACAGATATAAACTGGATCAGTATTTTATGCTGTAAGAAGATAGCTCTGCCACAGTTGCTCTCTGCTATAATTCAAAAATGGATCACGGACTGACAACGCAATTCTCACTAAAGATACATTCAATCACTTGCAGGCCATTTTTAAATTCTTGGAAACCCTTTTTATTAAAAAGGGTCTCCCTCATCTCTCTAATCACTAATATCACTAATATTTGTGTAAATCAGGGTAACTTGTCTGAATCCAGTGGATTAAATCAGTGTGAAGCAAATAACAGCGAGTCCAAAAAAGGCCCCAAAATCACCACAGCTCCACTTTCCTTTGGCAGAATCTAGCATAGATACGTTCACATATTCATACTGTGAATAAATATCTGACCTTGTCAAGTCCCCCAACTAAATAAAGTCTAGCCTATACATTAATATACACAACTGATTTTCTATACAAGGTTTTGCATTTCTTTCGCAAGGAGGAGGTAGATTGTCATTGATTAAGCAATAATCTAACAGAACAAGGCTTGACAGGACTGATTGAATTTAGGGAATCTAGCGGGTTGTAGATAGATTTTTAAATGCCTACTGAAAAGCACGAGTTGCATATCAATTTAGTGCCTTTTCAGTGTACTTTCTGCCCTGGAAACATTGCAGAAAAAAAGGAAGAGCACCAGTAAGAGGAGGGGGGAAGGAAAGGAAGGAAGGAAGGGGGAAAAAAAGAAAAAGGAAAAATGATATTACAGATGGGTAGTGGTTAAAAAAATAAAACAAGTGGTGTAAAAAAGTTTTTTTTTTTTTTTTAAAAAAAGGCAAACTTATTTCAACTTTTTCCACAGCATAGGGCTATACAATGAAACAGAACAAAACAAATATAAATGAAGAGATAATAGGCAATAATTCTTGCAAAATAAATAAGTCAGTGGAATAAACTGGATTGGAAGGAATTAGATTGAACTGGAATACACAGGACTGAAAGCAGAATTTTTATGAAATCTGGCAGTAGAATATTTGTATGGATAGTGAAAAGAAAAAACACTACTGCAGACGCACATACTTGGCCTCAAAGGCAGGAACTCCTTCAAGGAAAAGCTAAGCGTACACATCTGAGCTCATGGCTCCAAAGTCCCAGCATAGTCAATGGAGATGATGCCAGCCAAGTCCCATCCATGACTAATCTTCTCCTTGAAGAGGCCTACATTCACAGACGGACTGCCCACTCAGTATTCCCCCCCCCCCCCTCCTCCACCAATTATAAAGGTACTTTTATTTTATTCATAGCTTATAATGTATATATTACAACTTTATGAAATGATATTTTACAATGAGGAATGACTGGCTCAGATACGAACATCTATACCATACACAGCCCAAGTGAGATGAATCCTGTCCTAAAAGCCCCAGAGAAAATGACACCTAGCTTTCAGTTCTGCACCCTCCCTTGAAACAGGTAACACTGATCAGGGCACGTTCAACACAGCACCAAATGGACCAGTGATCTACTCTGGTGATACACTTCTGACACAGCTTAGAGTAAAAAATAAAGCTGAAAGCTACCCAGGACAGCTGTCATGACAGAAGGCAGCAGCAGCTCTATCTCAGTGCCATGCGTTGCAGTGCCTGGTCATCTGCTGCTGGACCAGTCATTGCCTTACTGACAGCAAGATTAGGAGAGATTCCTATCAAAAGGAAGTCTTCTAAATCATAAGGTGGGAATGCTAGAGTCTACATATCCTCACCATTTACATATTAACATTCCTATAGTGTTTTAGTACTATTAATTCTCACTTAACTATTTCTCTTGAGAATCCCTAACTTGCGTTTGAATTTGGTGAAGAAGTCTGAGGTCTGATTATCACTAGTGGTGCTTAGTACAGCTCTGCATCTTCCTTACATAACTGAACATGAAGGATAATAAATTTTACAAGTACTGACGGTACTTTAAAAAAATATATTTAAAAACCTTTCTATATAACTGCATTTCTGCCTGGCCAAATACTAAAATAAAATGGGAAGTAGGACTGCACACACACCAATAACTTTGTGACATATTTTTATATGCTATTTATGAATTTAAATGTCCTGCTTGCACATACAGATATTACATAAGGGAAATTTAATAACTATTAGCCATGAACTAGGTACTGTTCTAGATTTTTTTCTCTTAAGAATACTCTTTTATAAAGTTACAGAACTGCATAAATCAGTTGATTTGTTTAATTCCGCAGTAAAAGAGGACAGAGTTTGCGTAGCAATATGCATCTTTCTTGCTGTATAAACACCCCTCTGAGTTTCAGATGTTTGTTGTTCCCATACAATATAAGTTTCAGGTCAACTGAAATACAGAAATAAAGGCATACATTTTAATTTAACTTAAGCATATTACCTGAGGTGTTTTGTTTCGTTAGCACCGACCTATCAGGAGCACTTCTACAACTGCCAGCTTATCTGCACTGCTGCTCTTTATGCATGTAGAGCCAAGGGAGAAAATAGATTAAAAGGCAGATTTTCTGACAGTTCATGCAGGTTAAAAAAAATGACCTGGACTAAGAAATGTCTCACATTTACTTTGTCACTTTGATGCATAAAGTCAAATTATCACAGGCCAAATTCCTTAGACAAGTTTAAAGTTGAGTACGGATTTCACCTGCTGTGTTTTAAAGCTAACTTTTCATAAGGATGGAAAAAACTTATTACTGTCAAAGACGACAACACAAATATAGTACAGTTGTAACTGAATATGCCATTTCTGCCAGTGCAGAACACACATGCTACTCAAGTGCATGTAAAGGACTGGTATCTAGTATTTTTCAGCTTTCTCATGCAGTTTAAGTTTCTTCTTACTCAACACACCTCTGTGCAATAATTAGCAAACTACCTTGAACTGTTTTTCATAAGCTAAAAAAACAGTTCTGAAGTTCAAACAATTAATCAGTTGGACATTCTTTGAAAGAAAACTTACTGTTACAAAGAATAACGTCAGTCATGGAAATAAACGTTCAAAGAAAGAAAATTCAGCAATTTAGCAACGGTCATTACAACAAATGCGGGTTAGTCAGCATAGCCTTCCTCGGGGTAACCCAGACACACTCGAACAGGCAGGGCCCCCCAAGTCCCGGGGTGGGCATGGGGGCTCCCGAGCGCAGGAGCCTCGGGAGCCCACGGCTGCCTGGCCGCACTCCAGCTTGCAATCTCTCAGGCTGCACTGCAGCATTTCCCAAAGACCTTCCTCAGGTCAGTCCCCTGGTTACAAATGTCTTCTCCAAAGCTTGTCCTTCACTGCAGTGGATTTTAAAATGTTTGTGGAAGAATGAGGATAGGTAAAATTAAGTAATGAAAAGAAAGATAATACTTATTTTGTTTTTAATTCTCAAAATACAAGAAAAAATCGTAAGAAAATCATAAATGATGTGCTTTTTTCCCTTTCTACATAGGAACCAGAACTGTCTAACAAACTAAAAGGCTTTAGTATTGATTCAGATTCACATTCAGTACAGTTGCATTGTAGGCATACCACTCCTTAATCAACATTATTTTGATAAGTCTCTGAAACTAAGGTAAGAATTCTTTTAATAGGGGCATGGTTTTCCTTTTCTAGACGCATTTGTATAAGGGAGCCTAACAATTAACATAGCGTCTTGCTGTTGTTTGGAAAGTATTTCTTCCATTCACGTTTGGAAGGCCATTAGAGGATGCCTATAAAATGTAGGTGGATATAATTCAGAACTTAAATCAAATATTTCACATACTCAAATAAATTTTAGCAGTTTTACCAGCCTTTCTCTACCCTTACGTGCTGAATTTGGCCATCAGGTGATGCAAGCTTATTTTGGGTCCAAGAGAACCTGGGCGAGGAAAGGGTCACATCTGTGCCAGAGGGGTGAGGGAATCCTACCTCCCAGAGGAGTTAGGCTAACAAGAGGACAAAAATTCAACCATCAATACACCATGGAGAAAATAGAACAGTTAACAAGGGCAGATACCTGCTGCTGAACCTTGAAACTGGGGGCAGGAAGACTGAATCTGGTATAATGGAGAAAAAAAAAAAGAGAGCTAATGAGGAAAAAAACACCTTTGCCTCAAGGTTTGTTTCATGAGGAAACAAAGGAGAAAATCTGGCAGGATCCAAAAGTGAATTTATTTTGTGACTTTAGCTCTCTACTCTGCTTTAGAAACTTCAGAAAAAGCATTTAGTGAGATTCCTAATGAGTTACTTAGTTTAATGCTACAGTAGAATAGCATTTCCCAACTGAGTAAAACTGCGCTCTCAAAAAACCGTAGTATGTTTCCAAGGTGGACTTTTATTTCTCTCCTTGACACTGGGTATTTTTCCAGTTACACTTTCATTTGCTGAATATGTAATGATGAACACCAACTGCTTCCCTTCATCTGCAGCTTTGAAAGTTTATATTGTAAGGCTCCTTTCCCAGGGACTTCAATTAATCCAGCTTGCTTTATATACACTAACAGTGAAGACAAGAAAATTCACTCCAGATAGAAGCAACCATGTTAGTTAAGTTTTCTCCTTATTGAGGCTGCAATTATAACAAGAACTGCAGAAAGAGCTCGTTGCTATATAGTGTGCATTTTGTTAGCAAATGCCATGAGCTCCTCTAAAAACTGACTTTTTCCCCCCTTGTTTGGAAAGGGGGTAATGAATTAGTGAGGTAAAACATAGCTGTCATGTTATGTTATCTGCTGGAATAAAGGAAATTCCATAATACAGGCATTTCATACATATGAAGAAATATACATCCACATATGCAAAGTAACAGATGTATTGCAATTACTGAGTAAGTCATTGGAAAGACATCACCAATAGTATTGATGGCAACGTTACTGACTTCTTTCAATGTCACTGCTATTACGAGAGCAAGATGGTCCCGTGCTCCTCCTTTCTACCTCCACCAAGACTGACTTGTGGTCTGCCTTCAGACTTGGTGCACAACAAACCCTCGAATCATGCTTGGAAATGTGGAGCTTCCTCTACTCTTGAAAGTACATTTTGACCAGCCTAGTCTGGAAGGTTATTTTATGACCAAACTCAGGCAGCTTAAATGCAGCCAGTGTTTCAGACTTCAAGACTTAATGAGGAACTTAATGAGATTACTCTGACCTTCTCACTTAGGCTTTTTTCCTCCTTCTCCGGGCTCACATGCACGCCCAAATTTTCTTGTCAAAATTCAGAGCACCTTCTAATTAAAAGTTGGGATAAAATAGGGATCAATGCATTTGGAATCAAAGAACGACATTACATTTGCAGTAGAGCTTATTAAATAATTTAAATAGAAAAAAAAACAGGCATGCTGCTCTTGGGAAGTGAGAAGAGCAGAGATTTTAAAATGTAGATTTTTGATTACGGAATTAAATGATCTAAACCAGAATAGTGCCACGTTTAAAGAACAGAAAACTTTGTTTTAAAATATAACCCTCATTTTAAATGGTTATTTGCACAGCGGAGACTCATTGAAATCTGCTATTATACATCTAATTAATGAGGCATGCATATTTGAACATCTGTATTTCACTCTTCATTTACTTTCTTGCTCACTCACTTGGAGAGAAACACTTGAAAACATTTAAAAGAATAGCCAAGCTAGTAGGTAAAATAGCAATTGTCTTGTAAAGGATCACTTCTTATAAGCGTGGTTTGCAGTTGAATGACCTTCTGACAACACCTGCTTTCCATCTTGCTCACCATCAGCACATAAATACACTGTACAGGATATCTGAGGAGACGCAAAACAGACCATTCACCTGCCCCCAAGCAGATTTCCAGCTTCTTGGCTCAAGTGTTGCAACAGCAGATAGCACTGCTGGCTCCTGCACGCTTTCCTCCTCCCAGCGTTGGGCAAAAAACTAATCATTCATCACCTTCATCTCTATTAATAAAGTAGATACTAGCAGGTTTTTCCTGCCCCTCTTTACCTGCTCTACCATTCTAGATTACAGACTCTCCAAAAAACAAATGCTGCTTGTAAGTATGTGCACACATATAGCATACATATAGCTGATACAAGGTGCTCCTGAGCTTACTCCTGCAGAAAACCAAGACCGTTTTTCCCTTTTTCTCTTCTCTGAATGTAGCTACTGACTCCTTTCCAGATAGTTATGGCACATACACGGCATTTTGGAGTCTTGACAGAGGCAGAGCCTGACCTGGGTAACTTGAAGCCAGGAGTCACATTGCCATCCTCTTACTGACCTGCCTCATTTACACTGAAAATGCCATAAACATGGATAACTGTTTGGCAAATTTTTCCCAGAGGTGTCAGAAATGGTTACAGGAATTGAAACAAAATTAGCCATTAAAATAGTATCAAACAGCAGATCAAAGTGTTTTCACTGATGTTAAACAGAACTCCAATAATTCCAGTGCCCAAAACAAGAATATATTAGGAGAACAGGAATTAAACAAAGTGAGCCACATTTCATAAACATTTAATCCTGAACTCTGTTTAACAGTCTTGTGCATGACACAGCCTATCACAAATTCGGTGTCATACATGAACATACTTAAAAAACCATTAAAACAAACATTGAAATATGCTATTTCAGTCTGAGCTGGTTAAATTTTCATACTTACTAAATTCAGTATGGGCATGCATACCATACATGTTTCAATGAAAGCCTGACATCTCTCATTTAATTTCTTCTGTGCCTACAGTAATGAAACAACTCTACTGCCAGAATTTTTCACTCACTGAGCAACTGAATTATAATAGCATAAAAGTTTAGAAAGCATCTACCAAGACAACTTACTCATTATATAACTAACAGTTAACAGGAAGTGAACCACACTGATCAAATACTTTCCTGCAGGGAGCAGTACAAAGGAAGACAATGTTTTTTCCATTTGCACTGGAAAATAAAAAGTCAAACAGTGGGAGAGAGGGTTGAATGCTCTGGGCACCAGCTCCAAGCGCTTGATATCACCATCTCCCACTAGCATTGTGCTCCCTCATTTTGGGAGGCAAGCACTTTGCTCTGGTTTCCCTGCAAGGGGTGTTGCGAGCAGGTCTACTGATGCAAGTCCCCTTCTGTCCTTTCCTATAACCCAAAATACCTCATTCATTTTGAAATACTTGCTCACAAAAATTCATATTGAAAGTTCTATTTAATTTGCTCAGCGGATGATTACAGGTTAAAGAATTATGCAATTTTTAATTCAGAAAATGACCCCAAAGAATTTTCCACTCCTCTTCCACCCATATTACTTCTAGATAATTTTAGCATTAAATAAACATCGGTCAAAAATACAAGAAATCAGCATATAAAAAACAAATCTCACTACTGCAGCTTTCTTAAATGCATGCTCAAAAGAAACCAAGGCTTTCACCAGAACACAACAAGGCTCAAGAACCTAGGATTAAGGTCATTATTCAAGTCTGACCTAACTGCAGTCAGTTATGTCTGCACTGCAGTAACTTAATAGATATCTGAGTGACCTGAGCCACACAACATTGTGGCTACACTTCTGCCAATGTTCAGCTTAACTATTTTGAAACTAATTTAAGAATACCAGCATGACACTAGTCCTCTTACAGCATCACTAAGCTACCCATCGAAAATGGCTACGGGTTTTGCTGCTCAGGGGCCAGAGACCGAGCAGCCAGCAATAGGACAGTCACTATTGCTGTACACCTGTCTGGTCTGACTATCTTTGGTGGTATTTCTGGAAAAGCAGAGTTTGGTTTACCACGTTAGGAAATAGCATTTCTGACAGAAATGCTGACTTGAAGAAAAGCTGGTGAAAATGAATTGGTGAAAATGAATATTTCACAGAAACGGGGTTTTTTTGTACATTTTTACTGTAAAAAGTCAAGTAATTCCTTGTTCTGACTGTAATGTTTTGTTTCAACTTTATCATTTTGATTATAATAACCATATTACCAGAGTTGAAACAATAACGTTAAAGACCAACTGTAAAAAAAGAAATTCTCTAAATGGCTATATTCATATTTTTAAAAGGGTTTTGTTTTCATTTAATACCAAACAGACATTTTTTACTTTCAGTCATCCATCAAGGTGAAAAGAGATTGTAAAATGTAGAACAGGAAGTCATGATCAGATCCAGAAAGAACAAGTTTTTATACACAAAATCTGCTCTTGTCATATTTGTACCTTATTTAGTTCTATTATTGTCAGTTTATATATTATTAGGTGCTACAGAAGCATTTTGGTCAGAAATTTGTTATCCTAACTGTCAAAGCTCATAGATAATATAGAAACCAGTACAAAACTGTAAGATGTATAGATATGCATTCAGAAGCTATACCTTGTTTTAATTAAGTCATTTAACCTATTCAGGCCCAAACCTCTCTCCAGCCCCTCAGCAGTTTTCAGATGAAATGTTTCCCTTAAAATTGGCATTTTGTCTGATGCATTCATCTAACATTTGGGGTTTTATTACAAAGCTTTTTTCCTTTCTTTCAGGACTAATGTTTTTGCTGGAATGTATTTTATCTCAATTAAATAGTTGCTAACACACCTACAAATAACACTAACGTTCAGAACAGCTACTATTAGTATGTATTAATATTTTTGTAGAAAAAAAAAGTAAGTTCTTTCGTAAAATTCTGCACCAACAGGTATTTTAAAAACCCTAGAAGTATACTGACATCAATAATTAATGTCTGTTTTCTTAAGATATCTTTTCATGTGTTTAAGGAAAATATAGTTTGAGAATATCAAATTGAATGCAAAAAAGCCAATTTGCTTAAAAATGTACATACACAAACAGAAAATGACTCAATTACTTTTCTGCCATGTCTTATTTTGCAAACCCGCAATAGCTTATAGCAACCAAATTCTGAATGTAAAGGCTTAAAATGTGTTATATTAAATAATATTATATACCGCCATTCATGATCAAAATAACTTCCTAATTCTGGGAAGAGAATTCACTAGTGTTATAATTAAGTCATCAGTCATAGAATAGAAGGTGGCTAATGTAGTCGCCAGAGACAACACAGCAGAAATACACTGCTGCCTAATCCGTTTGTCCTTCCCTCCCTCCATCAAGATTTTCCATAGTGACCTTTAGTGAAGGATGTGGCGATCACTGGACGATTGTGTTCAGTATGTCAAGCCCCTCGAGCCTTTTGATACGATGCCAGATAAACATTGCTTTGCAAAGAGAACACGCTGGATTTCCAGTCCCCAGCCCAGGGAAAGGACTTCCATTTCTTGGTCTTCCTTGGACTTCATAACCATCTGGGGACTTGTGGCAGACGTTAAAGCGACAGAAGAACAAATGCATGGACTCACAGCAGTACAAGGGAGGTCAGAGCACTGTCACACAGCAATAGAGTTGAGCTATAACTTCTCCCCTCCTCTGATCATACTCTAGGAGCCTTTGCTCTACTTCCTATGCAAGTATCAGGCTTGACAGCTGAGAACAGTACAGGAAAGTAGCTTCCTTACTCCGTTGCTTTACATCTTTGTCCCAGCCTGCACCTCAGATAGGCAGGCATCAAAATCGCTATATTTTCAAATTGTCTCTGGCCCTCAGCCTTTGACATCAATGTTTACAGGGAAAATCCATCCGAATGTTCGCAATTTTAGGATGGACACTTGGGTACATTAACAAAATGAATGCTATCATGAGCATGAAATATTGCCCTATTGCTTCAGTATTTTAAAATTCAACTGTAAAATTCATTGTAGGCTGAACTTGGCATACAGGTCTCAGCAGGAGAATGGTTTATGTATTTTCATAACCTATAGGAGCTGAAAAGAAACAAAAGAGCAGATTAACATGCTCTTTGCAGTAGTTTATTTCTCACTTGGAAATACTTACTGTTTGAAATCCCTTGTATTTAGGGGTTAGAGGGAAAAACCAGCATAAGAACAGCAGAGTTTTATTCTACTGTCCTTGCAAAGCTCAAAAGTGCAGCTCTTGAATACTGAAGCAAGAGGGAAACTCTGGCCCACCAGCTCAATGACAAAACTCTCCCAGGAACTGCTCATTTGTGAGCACTCCTAGTCGTGACCGAGTGCCATAGCCTTGGCTAATGACCCTCTGCCACAGGCTGTCTCCTGGCTAATGTGGCTCTATGCCACATCAAGACACATTTTGTATTATACGTTCTATCCCACAGAAATATCAAAAAATACAAACTGCTTTATTTTCCTGAAGTTCAGAGAAAGAAAAAAAAAAGCTTTGCAGAAACTGAGAACAAAATAGCCTCAGTACACTGCCCCACAAAATTCACTTTAAATTCAAGTGAACACTTTCAAAAATAAATTTTATCCTTCAAGCTCTGTTCCTCATGCACTGAAACAGTCCACATTTTTCCATCTGCCTTGACTTTCAATCATGTATCTCATTTGTCTTTATAGGGCCAGCCAGGTGTCCAACTCATCCCTTCAGCTTCCCTCCAGTCCCTACAGCAGTCGGGCTCACGCCCTTGCTTACAGTTTGAGAGAGACTGTAAGCGAGAGAGCTTACAGCAGTGGAAGAACAGTGGAAGCACTGCTCAGGATGCCACTGAGAGCGGCCCCACATGAAAACCTCTGCAAGAGGCTAAAGAAACAAAGAAGATTTAAGTATTAATATGAACTGCTAAATTTAATTCCCATTCTGTCATATCAGTTGTTTTCATTAACATAGGAAAATCATCCAGCTGTAAGTGAACATAGCAAATTGACTTTTCAGGCAACACTCAACCACACACACAGCTGCGTGCAGTCACCCATTACAGTATACATCCAGTTGGACACCGCTCAAAAGCAAATAAGAATCACCAACATGTAGGAAACACTACCATGCGCTGGGGAAACATGAATGATAGCATTTAGGCCATAAGGATTTTGAAGGAAAAAGAAAACTTGTAAAAGTTCTTTAAAAGTTATTAAAAAAAAAAAAAAAAAGGAAAAGGCTCTCATCAAGTTTATCCAGCCACAAAGCAACTCTGAAATGAAAGTGTGAGCTATCAGCTAAGGAAACAGAAAATAAGAATGGTCAATCACATTTCTTATAGTAATTAAAAAAAGAACATCTAATGCAGTTTTCAGCAGATCAAAATTCACTCTCCAAATTAACTATTTTAAATTGTGGACACTGCAAAACCTGTTATATCACTTCCACAAGTTGTTAATAAAATATTTTTTCACAAGGAACTATGTTTTATAGGTGCAACGAAACTATTGTATTGGCTCCTTTACCTGCAGGAAAAAGCCAAGATTGACTACAGTTTGAATGAAACATTAGATGACTTGTGAGAGGCAATTTCTAGAGACAGATTTCAAAGGTAACTTTTGAGACAGAACTGGATGGAGACAGTTTCTTGTGAGAGCTGCAGAAGGCACGTTGTCTTCAGCAGCCTCGTCATTGATGGACAGAAGTGAGAAACCCATAGTCACGAATGGCACGTATGGAAACAGCATATCAAAGAATGGATAAAGAATTAATGGGCCTCACTTCCTGAGATTCTGCTAGTTTTACAGAGATAGTTTTATCTCACCACGTTTTATCCAAATCAGACCACAGTGAACCAATGCTGTAATGTAAAATCAACAAGTCGCATTTCAGAAAGACCAGAGTCATTATTACATCAGAAAAATCACTGAAAATAGGATATTACCTTGAAAGAGGGGAGTGTTAAGAGTCAGGTCCCTGCCTTTCAAAGGCTATAGTTTGAAACAAAAAGGACTAAAGATAGATGCCTGCAGCTTCACTTCTGTTCTGCCCAGTCCTATCCGGGATCCTATGTTGCTGTAGGAACAGAAAGTCCAGCAACAGCACATTAAGTGGCTAACATCCATTATATATTGTTTGTTTTCTTTTCTCTCTGCAGTAGCTAAAAGACATGCAACTGATGCTTTTCCTTTAGTAGGATCTTCGGGTTGCATTTTGGTTGTTGTTTAGTTTTTCCCCTTCCTTACGACACATTTATCTATCACCTTTGCTAAAGGTTGGATATTGGTGTTGATGGAGCATAGCACCAGTATGGTAAGGTAACTTTACTACTATTTGACACATGAAAAATTTTCTTTTTTTTCCCCCCCTTCATTTTCTTTCTATTTCTAAAAATAAATGACAGCTCATATTGTGCGTAGGTTCCTGTTCATGACAGTCCAGGCTGCTAACAGATTGTCTCCTCCAGATCTTTTAATAGATCAGTTATCAGATTAGCAATTTCCTCTTGCTTTTCAACCACAATCTGGGGAAGTTATTTCCCAGTATTAAATTATTAATAATATAAATTACTGCCATGGTACCTAAGGAGATAGTGTTCCTTGAATCAGCAACACATACAAAAGGTACACTATCTGCTTCCACATCACAACCTTCCCCCCCCCCACCCCAAAAGCCAGAAGATTTGGCATCAAAAGGTACTGTTTTATGATACAGGGACAACATCCTAGAATAGGGAAGTTTTCCATGCAAGAGGAGAACAAAACACACCAATTTATGATTTAAAAAAGTGAACACGAGATAGAAAGTTGGCAGGAGAAACAGTATGGCACTGGCAAATGTTCATGTCTGCCAGACAGTCAATGCAATATTTGCTGGGTGTCCACAGATATAGACAGGTAAGCCTATAAAGAGATATGGTTGCAGACAGAAAAGACACTAATAAAGTAATTGTCCTCTACTAGTTTAAAAAATGGATATTTTTCCTCGCATTCAGTTTGCATTCTAAAGCATATCATGCTTAACAATGTGCAAGAACTTCTCATTAGCCTGCTCATCAAAATTATCTTTTATGTAAATGCAGAGAGAAGCCACTTACCACCGTAACGGAGAAATGACTCCTCCTACCGTCGACAGAAAGTTACCACAAACTTTCTCTTCACGCAGCCCAGACAGGGTTGTTGATTAAGTCACCTCAGCAAGCCCAGAAAACCAGTGGATCAATTTATATTCTTCTTTGCCCTGAGGTAATCCCAAGGGTCCTCAACATGGGGAAGGATACAGCTGCACGAGGTACTGTAGAGAAAGCCAAACCAGAAGACAATTCCTTCCCTAGAAGTTTTATACAATGACAACTGCCAGCCTCTGGGATAAATATAGGATAACCTGACTTCTCTCAGAAAAAGGTATTAGGGAACCTCTCCGTCCCTCCCAGCCATTACCGGGCGTCAGGGGTCCAGCAAATGGAGCCAACAGCACTGAGCTCCTTCCACACACCTGCTAACGAGCTCAGGAGACATGGCAGAGGCTGGTGCATCTGTGTGATAGCCATGGTAGCTAAAAGTCTCCTCGCCCATCTAGCTTCTGCACCAGCCTGAAAAATCTAATATTTCCTGCCTTTCTGGATATATCCTGCAGCACACCTGCCCGGCCGTGCCATGGACTCTGCAGAGATCAGCTGCCTCTCCCCTGGCCAGCCAGCAGCAACAGGCCAGCGTACCGTGTCACTACAGCTGCCTCTTCACCCAGAGCTTCAAAACACAACTAATGAACAACCAAGAAAAAAATATTAGAACACTACTTGATTATATCAAATCCCACTTGATTTGTGAATCCCCTAACTCAAATGAAATAGCACATCCAAAATTCCTAGCTTTCTGTCTAAACAGACTTAGAGAAAGGTAAGCTTACAGAGTGCTTAGAAAGTTAATCAATATAATTAATAAGGATGACACATTCAGCTTCAATACAATGAGGCGAGTACTTCAATTAAGCAAAGATACAGTCCCACTCGTTAGCAGTGTCTACTCATAATAAGGGCCTTATTAGCATTGAAACAAAACTATTAGTAACAACCAACACTAGTAACACTGGAAAGTTTAAGTGACTGATCCCGTGTCAAAGAACAACACGACAGCACTAAATCCAAACTAATCATTGCTCCAATTTCTTTGGAGCCTCAGCTGGCTGACATAGCCCTTTAGGCTTCTCGAGGCGTGGCTAGACGTGGTTTTTGAGCATTCAGGTAATTTGTGACACTCACTGAGGTAGAAAGAACTATGTTCACTCCTGCCAATATGAATTCCTCAAGAATTCTTTTTATAAAATTAACAGTTGGAAACAATTTCAACTCTTCTCTATACAGTTTTGATATTTCAAAAACAAACTATCTGCCGCAGGGAAGAGAAAAAACATTTTTGATGAATTGTTTCCGTAAAGATGATAAAGTAAGAGAACTAGCAGTCCTTCAAATGGTTTCATGGATAAGAAACAGAGACCAGATGACTAGAAGCTGAGAGCTACCCAAAGACAGCACATGGCCAATAACAAGGGGACTGGACAGAGCAAGCACCAATATTTGTGCTGGGATCCTATGGGAAACATCATTAATCTCAGCATCAGTACTGTCTAATGCTATATTAAAACATTCACAATCTGGAAAGCTATCTTTTAAACTGTTTGAGTGACACTATTCCTGAGTTTTTTTCCAGATCAAAAGAAATTCAGAGTAGCTGTTTTTCAAGACAACGGGCTAGAGATGGAAGTACAAAATATTATAAAAATAGATAAGAAATAAGAAAAAGAAGGTGTTACATCGAGAAAATAACAATTTTCATGATCAGTCATTTTGCTATCTCTAGTCATGTTAACTAGTATTTCAATTTAACTAGACTGAATGATATAGGATTAATGGGTATGGGAACATACGAAGCAAGGTGATCGGCACACATGAGGTTGCAGGCACTGAAATAATACACAACTTTTCTCACAATCAGGGAAACCATGGGTGACATGCAGAAGTTAGTGTAAGGTTCTGACCAATGACCAATAAAGTCATTTAAAAATTATTTAAGGACTCTATCAAAGCTATATCTGATCTAATTAAAATAAGGAACATTATTTTAGTGTTTACTTCAGAGTAAAGCTAGCATAGAATTAAAAAATAAAAGAGCACAGCAAAAACTAAAGACTACATAAAGCATGTAGCATCTCAGATCTGGATGGATTACTGTCCTTAACTTATCAAGCACATTAGACCATAGGCAATGAACTGAATTTTGTTAACAAAATGAACCAACAAGAGAATTTGGGCCAAGACCTTTAGAAATAAGAGCATAAGGTATTATCTTCTAAGATAAAGCTATATCACTATATAAGCAACGTAAGACGTGCTGTTAGGAGAAATGTTAATCTTACTGGAACCAAACAAAAGATGACTTCAGAGGCCCAAGCACTGGCACATATGCCCCAAATCCATTGCTGCATCTACATCAACATTTTAGTTTAGCTCAGGAGGGCACTCCTGAAGCAAAACTCCTGGTTACTGCTACTCATCATGCTTTGAGATGCCATATGGAATGCTCTCAGACCACGCAAACTGGATTTGTTTCGGGTGAAGGGCCAGGGAAGGTAGCCCCTCGCAGCAGCCAAGGGCTGCTCAGCATCATGCTCCAAACCCTCGTCTCGAAGGTACAACCCCAAGGCTGCACCGTGCCTGAAAGCTGGAACAGGTATTTTTGGAAATGAAAACAAACAAACCACAGGATCATCACATCTATATCATGAGGGCTTATTTTAAACATTTTTTTTTATTTTAAACATTTAAAAGACCTTTTTAAATGAATACATGCTCTGAAAAGTTCAAACACATGAATTCTGGATTACTCTTTTCTCTCTTCCTGTTCCTAAACTGAGTAGTTTATTCTTAACGCTAGTACGGCCTGTTTTATAGCTAAAAGCTGTTTTCCTTGGCCTATATTAAATGGTGCTTACTTGAGAAAGTCAATAGAATACACCCAGGGAAAACCGGGGTATGAAAGATTTCTTACGAGGGAAAATGACCTGATATCATGGACAGTAATTTGCCTCCTTATTGATTGTTTCAACCTAAAGGTCAGGGAACGAATGAACCATAAAATACTTAACTCCAGTCTTCCTTTGAAACTCAGATACTTTCCACTTTTAGTCCTGTGCAAGTCTATAGAAGTCAATATTCCGTGTGAGAGAGAAAATGGCTTAGTGTCTCTAAGAAGGTAAGGGGAAAGGTTTCAGTTTTGCTTTTTGTTTGGTATTTAATTCTCCTCGTACACAGGATACAGTTTGGCACTATTTTACACCAGACCTTTTTCTATAACCACTAAGAATGAATTCAGATAAATAGGGAAGTTAAAGAAAAATTCTCATCACGGACTTCCAATACATTTTCTTCCAGAAATAGACTTTTACTTCCACATTTTTGTATTCCATTGTACTCTGCTACATTGACACATTCAATAATTTTAAAAACCTGCCAGATATCTTCTATCTCAATGTTGAAAACTATGTAAATACACCAAGACCCTCAGAAAGGTCCCATTACTTCAAGTCTTCTCTTCATAAAATTTTCATTTTATGGATTGTAGTCCATGGCATTTTTGTTCTTGGAAATAATCAAGCATAGTTCACTGCTGTTCAGACCTCTTGCTACACTACATAGATTCTTCTTGCCCTCATTTAGGGGTTGCAGCAACAAACTTTAAAATAAAATTAGAAGAGAAGGAGGAAGAAGGTGTTCCAGGAGCAGGTATAGATTACTTCTAGATGAATAGCTAGCAGATAACCACAAGCATTTCAAAGGGCATCTGATAAGTAGGGAGTCCAAATACAGAAAATATCACAGAGCTGCAGTGCAGTAGGGAAGAGAAGAGGAGCTGAAATATGAATAGCTAGAGAATACTACAGGTTATTTGATAGTAAGGAGGGGCCTTTTGCTATTTTTATACCTTGAATTCATCTGCTATATCATCGTTCTTCTAAGAAATAGATAAAGTAGCTCACATGTCATAACATCATATCTTCTTCCTTTGAGACGGATGGATATTGCATTACTGTGTTTGAAAACATTAGCATAACTTCTGCAATTGTTGTTCTGCAGCAGCTCACCTGACAAGAGTTTGTGTGATGGGTTCCTAGCTCTGTGGCAATCCATCACGCTAGTTACTGCAGCTCTCAACAGACCAAGAGCTCGGAACAGAAGTTTTCTTTGGTTTTCCAAAAAGCAACATTTTGGAAAAAAAATCCATTTTCTGCAAAGCTTCTCACATATGACTGTTTATTTTTTCTTCTTTTGGGAGTGAGGAGGTGTGAGGGATTTTCAGCTTTTTAACAAAGCGTTGCTGTCACTCTTCCCTGATATAAAACATATTGTTATATTTAGCTGGTTCTGCTCTGTATTATTAGCTATTCATCTTCAAAACTTAAGAAGCTAAAGCAGGGAAGAGAACACTGAAATTTAAATTGACAAAATACCAAAACTATCTAGAAGTTACATTGTTGGACAACACATGAGCTACACTTTTGTGAGTACTTAAAATACTGATTCTATTTGTAAAAATTAGGATCATTTCCCAAAGAAATTTTGAAGGTGAGGGGAAGAGAGATCATGTAACACTGAATATTGTTTGCACTAAATTATTTGATGAGATATATTAATCAGGAGGTGAGAGGAGTCACCTTGCTGCATGTTACAACAGTGACTCCATTGAATAATCATAAGTATATCATAACAATAAATTTTTGAAGGGCACTCGAGTCACTTCTGTCCTTCAAAACATTTGCCTGGAACCACTACAAAGATTTGCTGTTAATCTATGCCAGAAGCATTATGAAACCTGTATGGAAATCTTTAGGGATAATTGTTTAGATAGTGCTCTTAACACATTGGTTTATGCTTCTAGTCTATTCTATGCCCCTGATGTTCCCTATGAAATTTAGCTGATAGAATCAATGAAGAGAGATAGAAAATTGCTGATGACATAGTGTTAAGCAGCAGCACAAATAATTTAGGATGACACAGGAAGGATTATGAGGGACTTAGCCATTTAAAATTACCAAGTGTTTGTTGGCATTCAGTGTAGAAAGCTACAGAATTAACTGAGGCATTTGAGATATCAGCTGAAGGACAAAGAGGTGTTGGATAGCATCCAGTAAAAAAAAAAAAAGCTAACTTCTAACAATAATTGACAGTTACAGAGAAGCTATACAAGTTAATACTCTTTTTCAGCACAGGAGGGAGGGAGGGGGGAAACCAGATGAGATGTGAGGAGATGATTTTTTGGATGGTCTACAACTTCATGCAAAGATATGGATAAAATACTAAGGAGGATAAAATAATTTAACAAGGAAAAATAAAGGTTAAAAAGTAAATCAATGATTGGAAATACATTGTCAGTTTTTATCAAACTGGAGGTGCAAGAAGTGATCAGTCTAATATATAAAACCATTTCAAGGAGTACAGCCACACTACAAGCCCAGCAAAATCTTTTTCTTGTGCTGTGATCACTTTAGAAAATATTAATTGTAGCAATGAGAATCTCTAATATAGACCAAGGACAATGTGTAACTCAGACAGATTTTGCCTCTGTTCACTCACTGGTATTCATATTTTATCTTATTGTCTCTGTTCTAATAAAACTCTTGAAATAGTTTTGATTTTTTTGGTTAGAAGTAGAATTCACCTGTCCAGAAAGTAAGGTTTGGTGGGCTTATTCATCTTGTAAAGATATGATTAAAATTTATTTGGGAATATTTCAACAAATGAAGTTTTAATGACAGTAGTCAAGAGCAGTCCTGAGGATTTCTGCCCAAGTATTTGCTTTCTTGGGAAGTGGAACTCCTTCATTCTGGAAATACTTCCTGTTAGTAAGTGATTGCTAACAAATTGCATCCAGACACCGATGGCCTCCGCAGCGTAAACCACCAGTACTGCCATTCCTCAGATACACCCTAAATTCTGAACTTTCAGTCAAACGCATACTAGACTGCCAAATATTTTTGACCAATATTGTACCTTAGGTCCAAGAATATTTTGAGAGCTGATGAATGTAGACATCCATCAGATGTACAAGTGACTTCATATTTTTTCATCTTCATGAGCCTCAACACATTGTTAACATGGTCTTAGCCCTGTAGCTTGTATTCACCAGTAAAAGCAAATGGGGGGACATGTCACCCATCCCCATTCAGCCCTCTGCTTTCTAACAGCAGCCCAGAGAGGGGCTGTCAAATTGTTCAAAGTACCCCCCTTCTTCCTGACCGGGGTTATGCCTGCTCCTGCCATGTGCTTGGTAAAGGGTTTTCTTTCTCCTAAACTTACACAGTTATCTGTGAGGGCAAACGGAAATTCAGCTCTTTTAATGGCCCAGCACAAGAAGCGATTCATTTAGTTTTAGTACTTCTTATATGACAGAGTGCAACATGGCTTACCCAGGTAACTATCAGTTTGCTGAACAGGTCTATCTATGTGAAATTTAATCAGGGTAAGATATCCTTAGAGTTAATACTCAAGACCAGCAGTACATGGTTCCCATCAACACACACTGTTTTTGAAAAACTGGTAAGAGCCTTTGATCAGAAAGGTAGCTAAAAAACAACTTTTTAACTACCTAGAAATTTGTAGAGATTTTCCTGGTCTCAAGTTTGATGATTAGGTTGTATTCTGTATCTTTTTCTCCTATAGAAAGTGAACATTAGCATCAGACAGACACTGCATTTCTAGTTATCTTTAGGAGATGCCCATGCTGATCAGAAGATAAAAGCATTGCCACAGAAGTCCTAGGTTCAACTTATTTCTTTTCTATGCACGTGCTCGGAATGAAACATTCTTTTGAAGTGAATAAAGACACTTCAGAATATTAATACTTCAGGCAACTGTACTTTCTTTTTCTCATCAATAACACTCTTTGGGAAGTTTAATCAAAAGTCTTTGAGACTGACAGAAGCAAAACAATAAAGGATAACACTGCTAGACATCCTGTAGGCTATATAGCTGAAATATTTTACTACTTACCAATGCAAATTCTTGGAAAAAAATATAATCTTTTTCTCTAGAACAAGCATGCTTAGAGCATGCAACTAATTAACACAGATCCACAGGCACAGAGTAGGAACACCTACTGAATTTGGTGCTCGTATGTTTCTGAGTTAACTAGGCATTCTTGGTACTTAGTTTACAAGAAAGAACTTCAGGTCTACACAAGACAAGTAGAAAGAAGTAACAAGTAATAGCCTTCAATTAACTTCCTTACTTGCTCAAGCATTAAGTTGTTAGCCATGTAAGAGCATGCTTGAAGAGATCTCCATTTTAAGCATATGCTTTTAGGAACCTTATTTGCTGAGGCTGCAATTCCTCTTAAGTAGTAAATCTATTCCCATTTCTTGGGAAAAAGCAAAAATAACTACTGCTCAGACACAAGGCCATAGCAGCAGCAGTAACAGACAACCATTTCCAGTTGCATACACTAACTAAGGAAAGGAGAAAACAAATATTCCTTCTGTCTTCTAGAGATGTAAAATGAAAAGCTTCCTCCCCATGCAAGTTTGTGAATACAAAAAAAACATTTTTTATATATCCTTACACTGGAATAGCTTAGAGTAGGTACACCACCTCTAAAGCTCCAGAGGAGAAAACAATAGTATCTCAATTGAGATGGGGCCCATTGGCATCAGGATTAACTGAACTGTCTGGTACGAATACCTGGTAAAAACATCCTGAAGTTCTTCAGCATCTTCTCCTAACTTTGATTCTAAGCACTTAAATAAATGACTGTCATCATAAATGGCTGGTTGGACAATACAAGGGACCAGTCTTACTGCCAGTTCCAAGAATTTGCAGCTGCAGAGCTAAAGGAGTTTTTTAATTCACAAAATTGTTTTAAAAGTATTCTTATAGAGAAGTGACTTAAATTGACTTTAGCTTTAGGGAAAATTTTTTTTTTTCAGCAAGTAGAACCACCCATCCCAGTAGTACCAGTCAGTACAAATACTGATCCTACTTAAAAACCCAGCAATCCAATATTTGTTTTGTCAGATGATATTCAATGTTATAACACAGATAAATTACTTAAGTTAACACATGCTAGATCATCTCTACTTTTCTGTTATGAGGAACTCTAAACTTTGGCCACAGAAAAGAGTAGCATTAACCTAAACCATCTGCTCTCACAGCCTTTACTAAACAACTTTGACTCCATCTTTTCTTCCATAGCTCCTTCTTGCCCTTGAGGAACACCTAACTGCTTTTCCATTAGTTATTGTGCCTGACTCCATAACCAAATTCACTCACCTGCCTCAGCTAGGCAGTCCTCTTATTCATACACCACTTTACACAGCTGTAGCCTTGAGGCAAAACAGGCTAACCCCCCCCCCCCCCCCCCCCCAGAAACCCCCAAACAGGAGACAGAAACCCCTTGTTGATATTGCTTTTATAACCCTTCATCAGCTACATTCCCCTTTCACTAGCATGAAAGCAATTATCCACTTTCAACCAAATCTGTTTCCAGCCCTTTGCTGCTTTCTTTCCTGCTGAAGTCTGATGGGATTCAGGTGCAAACATGCCTCCCATCCGCAGTTTGACTCAGTTACTTGCATGACAGCTTTTTTGTGTAGCTGTTTTTATAATATCTGAAGAGATATCACAATCTCTTCTCAGCTTTTACTTACTGTGAAATGCATCTATTTGATCACAACATTTTAAGCATTTGCTGATACTCATATGACTCACAAAGACTTGCCAAAGCAGCTGTAATTATTAGTACAGATTCTTTCTTTAGTGGCAGCAGTCATTAAAGGAAATTTTCAGAGTCTAAGATCATTGCTTTTATTTGTCATCCATTTGTGAAATGATTCTGGTTCCCAACAGAACTGGGTTTTAATATGGCCGATTTTACTAATACTGTGGAAATCCTTAAATTGCCACCACATATGAAGATCTCTGTGGACCACTCTGTCTTGTTTCCCTCATCTGCCACTCATCAGAGGGGATGCTGTTGGATGCGATTTGTTGTTCCTATCCTTGAAAGTCTTAACATGTTCATTACGATAAATAACCTTCTAGCATAATAATTCCATTAAAAGGAGGTTTTATATAATAAGTTTTAGAAATTAAATTTCCTTAGCTGAACATGAACTTACAGATAAAACTAAAAGAATATTAAGCAGCACAAATTATTTTCAGTCTACTTATAAACTAGTCTGATTTCTTCATTCTTATAATAGGGGAAGAAGAAATACGGGAAACTGAAAATGCCACTATTGTCTATCTTAAAGTTTAAATAGTCTCAAAGGAAAGCACTGTTTATCATCACAGACAGTTTTGCACATAAGCACTTTGAAAGAGAAATGACCTAAAACTACGTGTGCTTCTCAGCAAGCTAATTGCTCCAATTCTGAATAGTGATGAACTTCTACTTAACTGTTCTGCTTGCACAGTGCATACACTACCCATTTGAAACCCAAAAAGCATCTGAAAGAGATTTCTAATTATATGTTTCATTAACTTTCAGAAAAATAGTATGCACTAGTGACTTACAGGTGCCATTATTTATGCTGCTGGGTGCTTCCCCCCACCCCAGACTAATTTGTTCTCTTTCAAAGTGTCACCCTCCAGCTGGACAAAAAAAAGTTTTGAAAAAAGTGGAAGGTAAGGACATTTCCTCTTTTATTTTATGCCACTGCTGGAGAAAAAAATGCATAGTCTATTCATTTTTGTTAAATAAACCTGCTTACTTATGGGCAAGCTTTACCTGACTATCACAACAGCTGCTAAAGGATTTGTTGTTCAAAACAGGTTTTGAAAGTTCAAGGAAAAATACAGGCTTTTTTGTAATACAAAGACTCCTGACTATCAACAGTTTGTTGAAATCTAGCTGTTGAAAATGCACTGACTCCATTTTAACTCATTTCTAAAATTCATTCAAAAAATTATATGTATATATTTTTGGAATATATTACAGAAATTTGGCATACAAGTCACTAGAAAAGTAGATTTACTTTTTTCAGCCACATAAACTAGCCCAAGCTAGATCCTTGTGCTCCCTGTTGCCTCAGCTTGTTAGAAACCTGCAGGATGCCATTTGTGCTCTTCCACAAATGTCACTGACTTCAGGGACAGACTCTGAGGGACAAAGATGGAAAGTACAGTTTGGCTATATGGATCACAAAAATCTAAAAGCCGAGATCTATTGTACATGCCACCATCATTTCCGAAACTCTGTTTCATTTGTGCTAGAAGAATTAATCACTGGGTGCTGGGATAGGCACGTATTTATATGAGCAGACCTAGTGGAATCTGAGTGAATGTTTAACACTGCAACTAAGAGTGGTATTACCTATGCAATTGTTTGCAATGTCTGCATGAAGATTTTAAAGGTTTTTGAAATTTTATATCAGACTCTTAAAACCTTAAATCTTAAACAAATTCCTAGACCAAAGATTGTTCCTTTGCTAGGAAAAGAACCAAGAATCTGCTGGAAGAATAGGTAGAATGTAGAAGAATAAAGTATAATACATACTTTAGTGAAGGTGGCGATAACCAGGTTGTGTGCTAGAACAGAAGACTGAACAAACCACTATAAAAAACAGAATGTCAATATGCATATACTAAGAAGGAATACTGTTCAGCAGCAATTCCTCCAACAAACACTGCATATTCATACATAAACACTTCATTTGTTCAGAACGTAAAGGAGAAAATTTGAAGTTATTCAAGAAGATTGGTATTTGTGGTTTCAGTTTTGATGAAAAATACATTGTATTAAGAGCAGACAGCTTTGAAAATTCATACAACTTAACTAAAAGCAAGCTTTGATTAAACAATAAATTTTCAGCATCCCTAATACATTTCCATCATACTTATTTTGAGGTAAATAACCTAAATTACGTGTATTCAACCCAGGCTATAAGTTCCAGTCTCCAGGGATTACCTTTATAGTAATAATATGTAGACAAGTATATATGAGGGGCTGATTGATAGAAAAAAAAATTTTTTCAGTTTTCATATATTTCACAGTATGTTCAAATAACCCCTCGAAACAATCAGAGAACACAGACGAATGACTACATAGAACTTAAAAAAGGTTATATTTCTAAACTGGCAAATGTTTCCATTTGCCCCTTGAAGCAAAATAATAGAAAATAATGCACTGCATTCTGATATCTCCAAAATTTCCTTTTAATCCCTAGGTCCAACCAGTACTTCTTACCAGTTATAAACATATAGCTAAGATGTATTAATGTAGTGTAGATGAGCTTATATAAAACAAAGTCTATTAAACTTAGCTAAATCTCTTGAGGGTCTTTCAGGTACTTGTCTTTGCATCATTCGGGGATTAAACTGATTGTCATTTCATAGAATCCTATAACAGGAATATGCAACATACAGTACTTAAAGACTATAAGTAACAGGAATCTCTGCGCAAACTTTGCTAATCTGAGGGGTATTAGGCAGCAGAAGAGCAGAGATCTTATTGCAAGCATTCAGCAAGGACGACCTCAGGTTCTCCCTCTTTGCCTCCCCCCACCTTTTCCCTTCTCCATGAGAAATTAACCTTATGATAATTTTGTTCCTAGCTCCTATTTTTGACTTGATGAAGTTGGTTTTCTAATCAGGAAAGGTGAACTGAAAAGTCAAGTGCAATCAGGGATTATTAGGCAAGAAGTGATTAAGATAAGTTTTTAAAGGTAACAACTAATGCTACAGTAGTGTAAAAAGCAAACACCTTTAAACTGAGAACAAACTGTTCACTGTTTTTGCTTTTGTTTTCCACATAAATAACCTAAAAATAGGTTGTTGTGCTCCTATCCCATCCTCATCTTAGAGAGAAAACATTTTCTGGAGCAAGTCTGAATTTAAATACAGAAAATCTTCATGAAATCTGCTATTATTATAGATTTTGACAGCCTGCACAGAGAGTAAGGCCTGAACAGAACTAGAAAGGCAACTACCCCAGAATTTGTCATCTTGAGACCAGTACATAAGTACCTTGGTCAATGCAAAGTGAAGAAAGAGCTCTTGACGGCGTACATGCATGCACTTTGCCTGTATTTGGTCCATACTAGTATCAGGTTTGCAAAGGACAAATTTAGCCAAAGGTGAAAGTAATCTATGTCCTCAGCATCACATAGGAGGACTTGGGTTTCATGCTTTTAAGAATCCCCCCTCAAATTCATTCACCTAAGTTCACGATGGAATATTGTGTGTTCTGAAGCATCTCTCCGTTATGTGTAGGAATGGTAGACGTGCTTTCTTCTTCTGTATCCCAATCTTTCAATTTCATTCAAATCCATTTGGTTTTGTTTCTTTTTGTAAACACGATCAGGAAGTTGTGAGATGTGAAGTTGTGGGAATTACAATTTGGGTATCCTTAACCTCTTTTTTTCCTAGGGGCTAGACACTCTAACTATAGTACGTTTCCCATGAGGTGCCATAGGGCACCTACTTTGTGCCACAGGGCACAAACTTTGCCAGGAGATGCCATGACTTAGGCAAATACAGAAAGCAGTAAAATGAAATGGTTTCCTAGCAGAGAATTCCACTGAAATTAAATCAATCCACAGAGGTCCCAGATTCACCTGCAAAAAACATGTAAAAGAGTTTCTATAGAGGAAGAGGTTTCACTGCAAAATGTTCGCATGACTTATAAATTGCTTAAAGCGTCTGTTTCAAAATTCACAAAGAATGAGCTCCACCACTAGGACACCAATAAAAGTAAAAGATGAGAAAAGTTTGCCTGTTGCAGAGCTTTGGGAAGTCACATTGCTTTCAGCCAAATTGTGTTAAACTGCGTGACAGAGTTCAATTCCCATCTTTTCCATAGGTGCTGACTGCATATGAACCTGTGACAAACAAGTTGACAAAATGACAGCATTTCAGAGTATTTAAGGAATGGTTTGTATATTCTTCCAGGTCTTCCAGTATTCAGTTCAGTAGCTCTAAAGTCCCTGGACTAAGCACCTCGATTGCCCAGACATCATACTGCGACAGGTGACAAAAGTGGATTGTTTCCTGTGCAGCATGAACAATGTAAATGATCTTGTAAACACAGAAAGAATGGCTTGTTTAAAGATATATTCATAGCATACAAATATAAATTTCTAGTTTTCTTGGTTTTAAAATGAAACCTTTCACTTCAATCTTTCTACATGTACTAGATTTGTTTAACATAAGCAATGTTCTATAAAATCAAAGAAGAAATGACAATAATAGACTCCACGAAAGCTGGTGGTAGATATGGTAAATATGGTTGTACGTTTTTTTCCAGACTACTTTTTCAACCAAACATAGTTCATAATTTCACAAGAGCACTACCATGACCAGACACAGCTTCTTTACGCTATCATCACTGTAATTTATGCCTGCAGGAGACAATGAATTGTAGGACCCCTCTTACCAGAGGCATCACAAAGACACTGCAACGTCTTGGCCCTACGGGTTTGGTCCGGTCGCCTCGCCCGGGCGACCCCGCAGCGTTACATCCGTGCCTGCGTCTCGGAGGCCGCCGCCGCGCCGAAGGAGTACCAATACGCGCTCGCGAGGAGCTGCTGCCGCTGAGAACGGCACGGAAGAAAGCGCAAAGGCGCTCATTTGAAAATGTAATGTGTGTTTGATATGCAGTCAGGGGCATAAATCGCTGCTGTGCTAGAAGAGGACGCGACAACAGAAACGCCATGAAGGGCCTCGCACGCGAACGGATGAAACGAATGGAGCGATGAATGAGGAAACCCCTCCTGGCAGGGCGCGTGCACGGTTGTGAGCAGGGCAGTGGCACGGGCGAGGGGGAAAGGAAAAGGCCGGCGATAGTCTAGACGCACGACGACAGCAGCACGGAGGCAGCTTTCAGCCGCGAGGCCAGACGGGAACGGCTGTATCGCGGCTTTCACAGGAAAAGAACCTGCAAGCTGGAGACGTGGCCTAATCTAAGAGGAGATGACAGGGCAGACGGCAGGCGAGCGACCCGCTCGGCCCGAAGCGCTCGCAGCTCGGCTCGGCTCGCCTCGGCCGCCTCCGTCTGAGCCCGGGCAGAGCGCGCCAGCCAGCGCCAGCAGGACAACGGAAAGGCCAACGGAGACAGAAGGCGACGGGCTGGGACGGAGCGCGCTGCGCGCTCTTCCTTATGCGCACAGAGACGGGCGTTTAATTTGGGCTTGCGAAGGGCAGCGCTCAGAGGTCACGGGCTGCCTCCCTCGGCCCCTCACCTGGAAGTGGTAAGTTGGATTATTGTCACTTTGCTACATTTGCTTCTGGAATATTTCCATTAAATATATTTTTCATAAAACCCCCACTGAATTAGAGAGTCAAGTTTTTAAAGCTAGTATTAGTATAAGTGGTAATATCATGTAAAAAATATAAACGTGCTGAACGCTTATCAGAATATTAGCAGAGGATTTTTCTGTGTTTCATGTAGCAGCAACGTCAATTTGCATTTCAAGCAACACAGACTGAAAAATCTGAAACAATTCAAATTTCGTATTTGGAACAAATAAAATTAAATGATGAGTTAAATATCTTCTTTGTACACCTAGTATTTAAATCTATCTACCTTTTCAATACTGATTTTACTAATTTTTCTGCACGTTGTTTAGAAAGTTTGAAGAGCTTTCCTGCCCTGTTTATGAATCAGCATCAGTTTGCACGCCTCGGGGTGATAATTATCTGTGATGAGCCTCCACAACCTCAAGATAAAGCCAAGAGCCTTGAAAATTATTTTTAATGGTTTTTTAAAGTTTCAGATGTTTAGGCTAAAATATTTTATCTAGAGAAATTATAAAAAATTGAAGCAAAGAGCACGGCTCATTATTTCCTGTAGGGTTATGCTTCAGACCTGTATTTTATTAGCTAGATAATAAATAATCAATGTCATCTGAAAAGACAGTGCTAAAATCTTACACTAATGTACAAATTCAAAATGGAGTAATTGCATTTGTTATGGGCCCTGTGGGGAATTAGCATGTGAAGTTCTTCTTCCCCATTTCAATTACAGATATAATACAAGTAAATTAAGCCAAGTCGATATTCTCCTAAGTCGATTTCATATGTGCCAATGACTGTTCTGATTTTTCAAATAATAATCTATGCATAGCAAGGAACACCTTGGATTTTTTTTTTAATCTAGTCTTTACCCAAACAAATTTATATAGATTAATATTTATTTGAAAGAATCTTCTACCCCATTCTCATTCCATGATTTGCTCTTTTTTCTCCTCTTTTCCTTCCTATTCATGTCAGTACATCTTTTGCAACCTATCCATTTCCTTCAAGCATTGGGGCATCTCGCAAACTGAGGAGCTGAATCACCTTGATCACCCTGGTGCCATTCCTATTTGATGCCATTACTATATATTGGTGATACTGGAATCTATGATGCTGCCTTGTATTCACTGGGACTGATTCATGGGTTGTTTGTCAGACATCTTATAAGGACTCCAGAGATGTTATCTGGATGCCTTCTGAAGTCTAGTACAAAGAAAATAAAAAATTCCCTCTTTTCGGGTTTCGCTTCCATGCTTCTGTTTTTGTTTTTGTTTTTTTTAATGATTTAAGGAAGCTGTTACCATTGAGCAGGGGGTAGGAATAAAATAAAGAGAAAATAGTTTGATCTAATAAGCTCATCTGCTGTGCAGTCCAGCTCTTTCAGTTATGATTTGCTGAATATCTTTTTTTTAAACTTCCTTGAATGTACCTGCAGCTGCTTGTCCTCAACTCAGAATGACTTGTCTTGATCCGGTCTGCTATAATGCAATTTAAATTCGTAACCCTCCCATCTAGGCCTTCCCTTAGGTTTGCGCTGTCCTGCGGGGAGTTAATGCCCATGATTTTAACAGGGTCAAAGAAGCAGCCAAACGCTAGCATCGAAGGAAAGACGATGCTGGCACTGCTGCCCTGGCATCTAAACCTTGTCAACACAGACCAGCGGCAGGAGCCCCCCGGCTGCTCCGAGGCTGATCAGCCTCAGAGGAATAGCCACATTTTACGATTTCTGTGGCTAGGTGAGAGCAGACCCTAAGTGCAAGTACCCAAGTCTCACCAGCTCACCATTGTGCTTCAGGAAGAAGCAACGGTAACGCCTCTGCATCGCGGAAGTGCAGCTGTTTGTCCTCTGCGGGCCTGCCTCTCCCACTGCATTAGGGGAATCTCCCTGCGACAGACCTCTCTACCGTCTCCTGCCTGGAAGAGACGCTTGAGTGTATAAATCACTTGCAATGTCACCTCCCCTTTGATTTGATAGGTGCACCCATAACAGCAGCCATTCATCTTTTTAGGGCATTGTTGCTATCAACTGCATCGCCTACCGTAAATTCGCTCACTTGGGATATTAATCGTGGCCAAAAGCTAATAGATTGTGACCTAGAATGACTTTAAGATCAAATAATAGTCTTGACATCTTCCCAGAAGGAAGAAATGAGTTACTTGCAAATCATTAATTTGCAACCCTCCAGTGGTCAAAGTTCTACCAGACTAACGGGTGATTTTAAACCCATTAGGATTTGATAATTTGCTTTGAATAGCAATAGCAGCAATAATCTGAGCATACAGAGAACTGCTGTTAAAATACCTGTTTTCAACTGAAAGAGAAGGACTGCAGATTACTATGCTTCATGAACAATTCCTTAGCAGCTGCAGCATATGGATTGAGCAACAACCATAAAAAAGTTAATCTTAAATGCAACCGGCAAGTTGTGACTGGTGCAAATGACTGGCAGTGATCTGTACATATAGCTAATCTATGCAAACCATCCTATTTTTTTTTCCCCCTCTTCCTCTGCTCAATCTTATATCTTGTTTGATCCAGCTGGTGATGTCTAGTTTTCTATAGCATACTATCTTCTGGGCAGAATTTGTCCTTAATTATATGTTCTACATTCTAGACCACTAAAACACCTACAGACACACAGCATCGTAATATAATAGATGAATTACAACAGTTTACAGCCCCATAGTTTGAATATGTGGAAAAATATATTTTAAAGCTAACAAAAATCTTTTAAATTTTTTTACAGATTGCATTAAATTAACAGTCTTTCCTTAATGAACGTTGGTTCTACTTTTGAAAAAATATAAAAAAGATGATAATTAATAAAGTCAGATCCACTGAGTTTGATGCACGAGTATAGAAATCTTTGCAAACTACTTGAAAAAATCACTATAATATCCTTGAAACACAGCACTGATGAACTGAAAAGTCTGTCGTATCTGAAGTGGTCTGTTCGATTTGTTTAATGGTAGGATTTTATTAACTGAAGAGAACATAGTCTACCTGTATTATGCCATCTGGGAAAACTGACCATTACTCCAGAAAAGTGAGATGTGATAGGAGATAGACAAGTTTGTGCAAAGCATATCAGAGGTCAGCACAGCAGCACTGACATCTAACTCTGTAATAGCTATGTGAGCTTCATGCTGTGTTCATTTCTGCCCATGGCTTCAGCTGGTAGAAACTGCTGTTTTTCTACTGACTTGCAAGTCATTTTGACAGTCTGCTCTATATTTTTTTCTCACATCCGCCTCCTCTGGATTTGCTGGTGATTCCTTAAAGGGAGGCACACGAAGTGCTTGGGATTCCCACAGCAATTTGCAGCGTATGTCTCCTTGTGCAATTGCATATAGGCATTGCTTAAAGACTAAGTGGGCCCAAAGATCTCTACAAGTGATTAGGGTATTTTATTTAAAGACTAATGGAAGATTCTGCTGCTTTTGTTGTTACGTGTCAGTGCTACTCCTTGCTTACCTGATGCATCCAAGATAAAACAGCAACAAGCCCCCAGCTCTTGGGAATTCTGCCTTTTCTGCATGTTTTAAATATCAGCAGGAATGGCTGTGTCTTTAGGCACAATCTTTAGTGATTATTGGGTAAAGGAGGTATCATTCAGAAGAAGAGATTAGTGATATTGGATACTGTTTGTGAGCACTAAGTGCGAAGTGAATTACACTGCATCCGAAGCGCACACTAAGCATGAACTGGGGAATTCCTACAGCTAATTACCACAACCCTGTAACCTAATAAGTAACATGCATTACTGCACCTCATTTACTACGTGCTCACTTCACCAGCTAGAGAAGCTCTTCAACTTCATAAACTAAGTGAATTTTTATTGCTGCTGTTATTACTACTATTATTTTCCTCCTGTGTACAGCTGTAGAGGCTGTAGCAACCTTGAAATGGCTTGGAAATTTCCCTTACTCTGTTCTCCCCACTGCATTTCCCCTCTCAAAGTGTTGCAGCCAAGCATAATACTTCATTTGCACTCAGAACTTGAAGAGAAAAAATGACTTAAAAAGTAGATGTGACATTTCTTTTAAACACTATCATAACAAGCCAGATGATACATTCAGTTTCTGCTCATGCATGGCAACAGTGAATTAGGACAAGATACAGATTTGCTAATGAACATTTAATCGCTAAGGGACTGAAGGTGTCTTGGTATTTTACTCTGTAATATTTCTAAGGCTGTGCCCATTAAATGCAAATGAGTAAGGAAGAAGTCTTGACAGAGCAAGAAAAATGATGCATCTTTGATGTTCTCATTGAATTTCAATATTATTTGTGGCACACAGCCTGGTCCTTGTGCTGGCTGGGCCCATGGCTGACATGCAATTTGCCCACTTAATTTTCAGCCTGATGGTTTCGTGAGGAGGGCCGTTCAGCAGCTTGTCCCCTTTCCTGAGCAGTCACACACAGCCCCCACAAGCTCCAGAGAGTCTTTGAGCATTTTCTTACGGATCTGATTTTTGGAACATAGAAAAATGCATAATGTCACATGTGGGGAGTAAAAAAAAGGGCACCTTGCATTCAGGGCAAACCTATGGCCACTGGCAGCATTTTTAGCAATTAAATGATAACATCTAATGAAGGACAAATGGCTGCCTCCAATTCTACCCTGAGGTTTTACAGGGTGCCTAACTGAGATAAATGGAGTGAAATGGCACTCCAAACAAAGGCCGTACTGTGACTCAGGAATCTTCTAGCCACCTGCTCCATGGCTCTTCTGATTTAAACTCTCCTGCCTGTTAATCAAAGGCAGTTTTCACCCTGGCCGCTGAAGGAAGAGAAAGGAAACAAAAGCAGTTTCAAACTAAAGTTTTCTCACCCCCTGCTTTGTCTTTCTGAGGAAGGGAGGCAGGGCTGCAGAGAGAGCTCTTCCCTGACCAGCTGAGCTGCCATCATGAAGAAGGCAGTCCCAAAGGCACCCTTAATTAATGAACACATGATTTTAGGGATGATTTCAAGGCTAAGAGCCACCACTGAAACAGTGACTGATTGTGAACTGTCAGGATCAGTTCCTCAGATGCTTCTCCATAGTAGCTCCATCAGGCACTCAGTGAGTCCTCGTGGGGTTGAACTACCTGTCTGAAAAAGAGAAAACAGCATTCTTCTGTCCTCTACTCAATGGCTAAAATCTCAAGTTTCCAGTAATAACCTAAAAAGAATACATTACATTTTTGATCTCTCATTGCTCAGCTGTCTTGAGGACATTTCTCTGAACTGTAAATGCAGTGACATTTCCTAGCTGGCTTATTCTTAAGAGTATTTTATTCTCCCGGAAAATGCGCTGAGATGAATACACTGGAGAAAACCGATAATCTTCCAGCATCAGCCAAATCATGACAGCCGGAATCGCTGATGGGAGAAGCCTCAGAGCAGGAGGTGAAAAGGCATCTGTTTTTCCTTTCACATGAGACAAAACCTCTTCACTGGTATCAAACAGGAATAAAATGCTAGTGCACTTCACTGCCCGGTAGGAAGGGTGACCAGCATTACACATTCGTAGAGCTCATTACAGCCGACTCTAACTGCAACAGACAGAGCTCGAGTAAGGATACCCTTTTCATGTCTTAGACTTTTGACAGTCATAGACTAAAGCCATGGTCATGCAATGATCTGATCACAGAATGAGAATATTTTGTGCAGTTATTCACAATTATTATGACAGTACCCTCTTACTCTACCCTTTGCAGAAGAAACACGACAGTATTCGAGCCCCGTTTTGAATAAGAACATGATTTCCTTCTTAGAAAAGCCCATTAAGGACATTTTCACTTGATTATTCTCAAATGTATGTAGTCCTAATCAATCTGTGGTTACTAGAATCTACTTGACATTTCTGAAAGGTTTCTTTTCTCCAGTTTAATACCAGAACCGTAGGTTGATAGCGCTCTTTCTTAGGCAGGCTCTTAAGGTATAAGGCTTGTAGCAGTTCTAGAGTATAAGAAGTACAACGGACTGTGTCATTAAATATGTTAATAAATACCATGTTATTATTTCTAGAGTTGGATGATTTGGTCCATGAACTGCTGTAGTCAAAATAAAATATGTAACATTTATGATTGTCTGCATACGAAAAAGATAGTATGATGTTATTTGTCATTAATAAACCCAAGTACTACTACTGTTGATCTCAGACAAAGGAATATTCACACTCTAGATCTTATGATTTGAAAAAATCATTCCTTGTTCTTAGGGAAGGTAATATTTTATAAAGGGAAGTGGTATGCTAAAACCTAACAGCCATACAGCATACTATCCATCCCCTTTAGAGAAGATAGAATATATATAGCTATCTTGCAAGATTTTTCAGTTAGGAGTTCATCCTTTCTCACTATCTCAGCTCGTTCAGTACTAGATGAAATGTAACTCGATTTTTCTTCTGGCCATATATCTTAACATTTCTTGCTTTTCCATCACTGCTTCATCACTATCTTCTAGTGGTTTACATTCTTTAGGTGACAGAACACTTTCAGATCAGATAATGTCTGGATACAGACCTCAATGAATTCAAGTGTTATCTTTTGCTGCTCTGAGTGTAACATTTTTTCTAGTCTTTCATTCCACTAGACCCTCGACTAATATTAACTGTCAGTTGGAAACAGTCAGTGTTCAGTTTACCCTCCTGCCATTCCCCAAACTGTTCTTTCCTTTAAGTCAGTGACACGGATTGCTTCTGTCTGAGACCAACTATGACAAATATTCTCAGTGCAAACATTGCAAACAGTGCAAACATAATCAGCCCCTGAGCTGAAGATCTGTCTGTTCTCTCTCAAAGCAAGTCAGTCATGTTTCACGTAGAGAGGAGGGAGATTCTCTCTGAAACATCATTAGTGTCACCTGATTCTCCACCATCAGAATTTGGTCTAATCTTGACAAAAAGTTCACACTTTTGCTTCAACCCCTGGCTAGTGGCAGTGCAGAAAGCAAGCTGTCAGACTTGCACAATGTGACCAGGCTTTCAGCAGAACAATAAGAGCCCGCAGGATGCTGAGTACTTTCGAGAATCTGGACCCAAATCACTCTTACTGAGGCTTCAAATTGTGCCCATTGGCAAGAAACATTAGGCTCGCCAGCACACTACAATGGAAGCAATTGAGACGCATTTTGTAATGTGTCTTCTTTGACCGGTGGAGGCACTGAGAGTCCCTCGTTTGGGAGCACAGACATGCCCATCTAGAATTAAAAAGTACTTACCCAACACAACCTTTTTCTTCCCATTTTTAAAGTGATTTTGTTTTATTTTCTGATTGGAGGCAGGGGAGAAATGGTATTAAATATTGCAATAACATTGTCATAGGCTTCAGGCACAAAATTAAATAAATGTCTCTCTTTTGGGCAACTACTGACCCACAAGAGCAGCCTCTGTTTTCATCCTTGAGCATTACCAGCTAATTGTTTCTATGGATACAGAAAAGAGAAGTTCCAGTTCAAAATATTATGTTGGCACTGTGTGCATTACCTAAGCCTAGGGATAGCATTTCAGAGCATTGTAAGTAAACAATGCTCACCTGTCTTTGCAGGTGAGCACCTCTACACTTTATATGCATAATAGCACTTTAGCTGTTCTTGCTATAACCTAATAGCCAAGAACCAAAGTCAATCGGGCCTGAAGAGCCAGAAAGCAAAGGGGATAATAACAAGAATATTGATCCTTTTGCTTGAAAGAAATTTATTATGTTCTGTTTTTACTTCTTGCTTTGCTTGGAATAGAGTGCAAGAGCTTTGTCTACACATGACTTTTTTGTCTCCTATATCTTAGAAAGGTGAGGGAGGTCTTAAAACCAAAATTCATTGTATCAAAATTCATTGGAATGAGTCAGAAAAGCAGTGCTCCAACAGCTAGACTCAGATTACATGAACTGTCCACGTGACCTAATTATGCTTTCCTTCTATAACAGAGAGATGCAAAAACAAATGAACTAAGTTGCTGCTCTGAATTACCCTCTGGAGAAGCACTTCTGTCCACTGACTACTGAAGAAGCGTAGGCAAATACACTCCTATATCATGCATCAGAATTGGCTGCCCATAATGCCCCATAAAGTTTCTTTTTAGCCATCCTAACCTTTTCCACTTTTGGAGGGGGAGCAGGAGGAGGGGTATCTAGTTGATTCTTGCCTTAAGAAGTTAACAGAAGAGCCCAAGCTCAGAGACCCACTATCTGCTTCTCGTCAGGCTCTGCTCTTCTTGACTCACACCGCGTTTACCCTCCTGCTGCCTTGCAAGTTGTGAGTGGCCTTTCAGAAGAGGGGTAGGCATTGGTCTAAACACTCACCCCGAAGGGCAAGGACAAGAGCTAGCCAACAGAAATTCAGAGAGCTCTTTATGGTAGTCAACCCTTGCACTGAAAGTCAGAAAAGGAAATATGCATGAAATAACGCAAGCAGTAGCAAACACTGTATTTCCTTTTCCTCTCCTTTTTCCTGTACTTGTCTGTTTCCCTTGTCTTCCTGGAGGACTCAACATCTTTCATTTTTTGCATCTCCCATTTTTCCCTCCTCTTAATTTGTTCTTTAATTAAGTTATTCCTGGGCAGACAATCTTCAACTTCAGGCAGTTTTGACCAAGGTCTAATTACATTTTAATTCAAAATGAGAAAGAAAACAAATCACTTCATAGAAGAAGCGTCCGCCTCATAATTTGGAAAATGCATATTTTACCAAACAATTCATCTTCATTAGCATATTCTAAATAAGGTCGTACAATAGGACTTCCCATTCCCATTCACATTGCAGGGAAAACTGAAAGAATCCCACTATTTTTCATTAATACACTGCTACATTGCTAGAGTTTTAGTACTATTTAAATCTTAAAGCCCTCAGATGTGAAAATAATGCTTCATCACTGTGAAAAAAATGCAGAAAATTTCACAGGAAACCAGAGCTTAAATGGCTTAAGTGGAATACAGGCAGGAAAAGAATGAGTTCCTCAGGGCCGTATGTTATTGTGAAGGAAATAAAGCTGAACAAGTCAAACAGAGGGAGAGATGTCAAGAGGCAAGCTAGAAGCTTTCAAATGCCAGGCTGCGGCACCGAGTGAGCGACAGCCCATGCAGCGCCACGAGGGCCTGACGTGACGGGAATCTACAAGGACTCGTGGAGCAGAAATGAATCTCTGGGGTGTGGGTTTTTTGCTTCCATGTTGCTTTCCTTTTTTACTTTTTCTGAATATTAAAGATGCGTGTCTTTCTAGAGACTGTAAGTGAACTAGAATATCAACCATACCAAAACTACAGAGAAAACAAGAACAAAACAGAAAACTTACTCATCGAACAGATAGGAAGATTACCTCAGATATTTGTTTTCTCTGAACTAATATTAATGCTGGATGTTTGCTGATCCTAATAGATACCAGGCAGAGATGAGAAGCATTTAAGTTTTCTAAACTCAGCCACCCTGAAAAATAGGACCTTTTCAGGATGCATGTGTTATTTCATTGCTTTCCCTTTTTCTTTAAAACACATACCCACACTCACACACACACACGCAGACAAAGGAAAAAAACTCCGGTGAATCTTCACATCTAGTGAAGCCCTGAACCACGATCATTGCATTCATACCAATGAATCTTGACACCTCTAATATAAAAAGCTTCTCCAAGGAAATGACTGTACATTCTTCTGTTGAACTACTCCATCCTTTTATTGTGACACTTCTATGAGAACTCCTTGAAATCAGGTAGCAATCTGGTAAACCAGCTAGGAAGCAGAGTGGGATGCAGGCTCAACCTTGCTCTCTGGGGATTTAATGCTGGTTCACATATTGATTAATTGTATAACACTGAAGAGAAGGGGGAGATGGTAAGGAGTTGGGCCCTCTTCAAAAAACAGGAGAGTGGATGTCGGCTGATCTGCCCCAGGTCCTGGTTGAGGAGCTCAGTCAGCAGAGGACAAGCTTGCTTTGCACTAGGCTGGATGCCAAGTGCTTCCCTCACAGTCTCCTTCTCCACCTAAACGTCAGAGATTCCTATCACTGAGAAATCTTGCTGGTGTCCATAACTCCCTGTTCCCCACCAAAAACTCTGCCTGTGTTATTGGCTCCTTGCAAATGTTTGAACTTTGGCAACCTAAGAAGCCCTTCAGGATGTTTCCCCGTGTGTGCAATCACTGACAATTCCTGTAAATAGTCTTTGCCCTGCCATCCGCGCATCTCCCTCTTTGTGCCATGCTGTTTTCACTCTCAGACCTTTCTGAGCAAGGACTGCCAGCCTGCTGGAGTGGGACTAGCAGGGGTTAGAAAAGAGGGTGCACTGATAGATCAGCGTAGCTAGCACAGTCACCATGGTAGCTCTCATTACTAAATACAAATTCACTAAACAAATCCTTAACCCTAAAATCTTCAATCAGCTCTTTAAGTATCTCATTCATTTTCATTTTCTGCTTAGTGTCCTAGCTCCTTGGCTTTTTTTAAGTGGAAGGCTACTGGCAAAGTTACTCTCATTGAGATATCCACTTTTAAAAAGTTGTTTCCAAATGCTTTTATCATTACCTGGTAAAGGAAATAAGGAATGTGAAACAGCGTAATAGGGGTTTTGATGCCACTTAACTTTAGACAATAGGATCAGCTGCACAGAGCGGAGGCTAAATTCCCCGAGTGCCAACACAGCCAGCCCATGGAGAAGAGCATTCTCGCATGAGTGTCTAAGCAAAGATGGCACTGTCAGCGCCAGTCCACGGGATCCACCAGCCAGCTGTGAGCACTGACTGCAAACAGCTGTGTTCTCCGCTAGTGCCATGTGGCTGGAGGACACTTCCTTCCCTGACAATATATTATTTACAATCTTATTTCAGATCTGCATATTTCAACAGAGTACAAAATTACATGGTTTTACCCTAAAAAAAAAAAAAAGCATATAAACTTTAGACATTCAGACTTTTAGTGGCTGATGGGTTTTTTTAAGTTAATGTTGCAGTATTACGCATTTACTGAAATGATGTTCTGCAGTGTTTTCCCAAAAGGTTCATGTTATATCTTCTCAGCCTTAATTCCTCTTAACAAAGTTTCTTTTCTTCAAGATCATTGCATAACTTTAAACGAGCTCATGCTATCAGCTACTATTCTAATAAGTCAGGAAGGTCACTCTATGGAAATGTGTTATTTACACAGCAATCTACTCAAGAAACATAGTTGCTTTTGTCCATTTTCTCAGTTAACAAAAAATTCATAGAATACTGAATTGTTTACTTGAATATAAACCATTTCAGTAAGAGTATGATCAAAACTGATTGTTCTCTTTAGTTGGGAAATCGTAACTTGTAACCTTTTGTTTTCTGTTTGACTTGTTCAATAGATTCATAATACAGTGCTGAAGATTAAAATTGATGCATATTTATATGGCCTCTGATAGCATTACAAAAATCACCTTTTCTGAGGTTTAAGAGAGTTGGGATAATGTACTATAAAATTGGAATGTTACTAGCGCAGACTATATTGTTTCCAAACAATAAGTCTGTAATTTTTAAAAAATTATTTCTTGGTAAACAGGTATCTAGCAGCAAGCTATACAACAATTCTTGCTAACTTTATGCGTGGATACTAAAAGCTCACCGGGGCATATAGTTCAGGATCAGTAAAGGAATACACTAAACATAATGTTTGCACAAGGGTAAAATAAAGAAGTCACTGTAAAATAAGTTTATATTTGTGTTGAAAGTACTTTATAAACAAAGTTCATCAAGTCAAGACATAGCTAATCTCCAGTAAAAGTCAAGAACTGCCGCCTCTGTCCTCTGTTACAGAGCCTGCAGGATGAAAGTCTACCAAACACCAGATCTGAAGGAGAATAAGGAGAAGATTACCTCACGCTGAGCTGTTACTGCCTTGAGAAACAAAATAGGGATGCAGCATGCTCAGCACTTGGAAAGGCATCATGTACAAGCTCCAGACCAGTAGAAGCGATGCTGTACCTTAACTTCTGCTTGAAACAATAAACTCAGCATCTTACCCTTCTTCTTCCCTTACTCACCAAAATGCCCCTTGATTATTGTTACTGGACAACAGTATGGTGAATGGACCACACCTGCCAGAAGGCAGACAATTCAGTGGAAACTTTGTTACTGTTTCTAACAATTTGTGAAGGACCTAGAACTACCTAATACGTCAATAAAATTAGTGAGCAATTCACACAAACTGAGATTTCTTTTCCTCCCCTCCAAAAATACATAATGATGAAGCTTTTCCAGAGACTATTCCAGAATGTCATATAACACTCCTAAACCTATTGGTAATAAATGATGGTTCATATGGTTGCATTCATGCCAATATTTGCCTAATTATTTTAAAGAACAAAAATGAGCTTAAAAAGTGATGTTAGCAATGGAAGCATTGAGAGAGATTTCTAGAAATAAGAGCAAATATGCAAAAAGTGTTAAAATTTTTGTATGAATAAAATATACTTAAAGTGAATATCAGAAAAGTTTTATGTTGTGATAGTTAAAGGGAAATTGCTCTCATGACCAGAACAGAGATCTATACTTTGCTGAAATACTGTGCACTTTAGTGCAAATTAATCTGACTTTGCAGTATGCCCTGTGGAGTAGGAGGCTATGCTTTACCAGACCGCTGCGTATGCGCGCTGGAGGTACTCAAAATAAGTCAAAAGAAGAGGCAGTCAATGCAGTGAAGTAAGCAATGAGGAAACCTGCACGACAGACAATGACCCACTACACAGGTCTGCAGTTTTTTGATAACCAGAACACAAGTTGTTGAGACCCTGCTTTCTTGCAAGGTCATTTGGTTGCCATCTGTTGCCCAAGAGCATTCTGCACTGCTGTGGAGAGAGTTAACTTATTTTGAGATGTAAACAGGTACCTCAGGTCCAATTTTTCACTGATGACCTCAACTTTTACAAACTTGTACTATGTGATATCTGAGAGCAAGTCAGTGCTTATTACTATTCGCAGAGCAAGAGCAAACTTTTAAAGTGAACTGACCAGGACTTTACATTTCCTATTAGTCCTATTGCCTTTGCTAATCATATTCTTTCAGGAGAGTTTACTAAGAGGGATCTTACGCCGATTGGGTGTTTAATTTAACATCAATGTCAAGTAAATACAGTACCCAGGATGGCCGGATGGAAAATATGACTTCCAACTTTACATTTATAAGGGACAGGTAGTTGAATAACAAATAATGCTTGAGGCGCAGACTCCAGTTCAGTCTAGGCAAGTGTTTGGGATTCAGTTTGAATCAACAGGGGACAAAGCAGTAGCTGTGCTGCTGTCTTTTGACCTTAAGTATAGGTTTTATGCTCCCAAATTGGACATGAACAAGTCTGTCTATCTTGTATGTGCAGTCCAGAATGAGCTTAAAAAGTAACTAAAGCTCCTGTATACATCACCCTGCTATACCCTGCCCAGTCCCTGCTTCAGCTGAGTTCCCCTCCATCTTGGAAAGGCATAAAATCAAGTTTCTTTGTCAGCAGGCCAGACTTTAAACCATAATAATGTACCTATGACATTTTAATAATGAGCTATAGTGGTATAACCAAGGTCAGATCACATTCTGTGTTTGTGTTACCCAAGGGCAGTGGGGCCCGTCTGAGGGTCTCACGGTGGAGCCCTGCGATGCCGAGATGCGGGGCTGGGCAGGGAATCAAAGCTGGCGAGTTTAGAGGTGCCATGATCCAAGTGGTACCTCTCCTGCAACGCTGGGGCCCATTTCTGCTGCCTGGGAGTTGTTTCCATGATCTTTCCTGAGAATCTGAGCAAAACTGAATGGGTTCCTAACTACCACTATTTTATCTTTGTACCCAAACAGCTCTGCTAATTCTTGAGGAATTATTCCAGCATTGAATTAATGAGATACATTATCGCTGCAGCTTGCTAGCCAAGATAAAGTGAAGCACGCCACCTCAGGCTCCAGAAGCAGTCGACCTCTGATAGCACAAAACTCCACGGGCACTAATTTAACAGCCTTTTTAAGAGGTCTTATTAACCCATACAAACCACCATGCTCCCGGTGTCTTGCTGTCTTCCAGTATCCGAGTGAGCTCGTTTCAAGCTGCTCACCTAGCACTGTCTCAAAGGCAGCAATGTAGACATAACCTAAGAGTGCCTACTCTTAAATGTTAATATATTATAAATAACTAGCAGACCTAAATGTTAGCTAAATTACAGAGGAATAGTAAGATTTTTATTACAAAATAGGCTTTTCATGAAGCCAACTTCTAAAAGAGACTTATGCTCTTGAAGGTTTTTACATTGACTAGGTGACAGCTGGGTTTAAAAACACAGTTTTTACTGTATTAATGCATATCCATGAATTTATTGACAAATGACTAGTCATTAAATCAACAATAGGCTGAAACTTTGAATTGATTTATAAAGCTAGAGAGTTTGCGGTTTTTTATAACATTGGTGAAAATAATATATGTAAATAAAAAAGATTAAAGATGCTTTGGAAATTACTTAACGTATACTACTGATTTAAAAGAGAAAATTAGAAAGTAGTTTTCAATAAGCATAGTAATCAAGGTTGATATTAATATATGATACATTTAAGTATGTGTGAGAAAAGGACTGACAATGATAATTATTACCATGGAAGAGTATTTTGATTAAATTATACTTAAGTAATTAAACTTAATTATTTGAAACCTTCACATTTCCAACTTTAGCATGGTTGATTGAACTGTCATGTGGAAAGAAGAAACTTCTCTGGCATAAAAAGGTCCTGTATTAAATATGCCATGTTTTCAATATTACAACCAAATCTTGCCTCCAGAACAAAGAATAAGTGAAAGACTTCACTTTATTTCAAGACTTCGTTTGTTCTTGTGTGTTGAACTACTTAAACTTGATTATTTTTCCTTGACAAAACTTTGAACATTTCACATTATTAAATGTATGCATTTGTTTTGGATTTACAATCATACAGTCACCTGATTTGTTTTCTATCATTTTAAATATTCCTTTACATTTCTTTTTGGATAATAATATTTATACAACAGAAGGAGTTTGATACTGATTTATTAAAAGTAAATTATTAATACTGTTAATACTTTTAATCCTGATACCAAGTATGTGTCATATTAGACTCAAAAACCCTCAGTCAGAACTTAGTTTAATTTTTCTGATGCTGGAAAATACTAGTTCATTGGAAAGGATAAATGGTGGAAATGTGTCTACAGTGATATCTGTTTTCTTAAATTGATGGCCATAATTGCAATTAATGCTCATGATTAGAAATTAGTTTTCTAGAAATCAGATTAGATGAGATTCATGAAAATGGAAACTTATTTTCATTTTCTTGTCAAGCTTTAGGACACAGTAAGTTCACATCAATTAAAACATTCCCTTGTGTTTTGATATTTTCAGTCTAAATGTTAAAAACTGCAAAAAAAACACTTTTGCTTCACATAATTTTCAGGAGAGGGGATTTACCAAAACCTATTCTATTGCACACATTTTTTTTTCCAATAGAGTAGTGGTAAATAATTATTTTTCCAACAGATTGGCAATCTGTCCCTTTACTTTCCCTTTCTCACAATTAATGGCTCATCAAAAATTTCCTGAGCAGCTCTAAGACTGTGGAACAGAATGCCAGAATTTGGTTATTGTTCAAATTAATATCTTAGAAGATTTGATCAAAAGCTACACCTTCAGTGTGAGAGTAGGTGTCCAACCGCAAAAGAACAAAGTCATTGTCTTAGCAGTACATCCATGAGAGTTTCAGAAAGAGTGACTACATCATAAAAGGAAAAACTATAAATGAATGCAGGAAACGCATATTCACTTAGTATAAGTAAAGTCACTATTGCTTGCAAATTGGGGAAAAGGTAGAACTGATATTTCTGAAATGTGTTTGGCTAAAAATAATCTTAAGATCTTCAAAATTATTTTAAGATAATCTATATATTATACAGGAAGTAAGTTAGAGAAAAAAACACCAAAATGACAAACTTGGAGCAGAGACAGCCATGCAGCAGCATCTACAGCGATGCAACACTCAAGCTACGACGGTGCAAAGGTACAAGTGAGTTACCCCATTTCCAGTTTCACCTTTGGAGTACTTCTAGAGTGACATTTTAGAGTTTCTGAAAAGAGCATAGATATTTTTTAAAGTGGTCATTCATTTTTCACATCCCCAGTCTGTCTTCCATTCCGCATTTATCTATATTACACAAACTTGCACTTTTAATGGATATCTAAGATTCTAATGGATTTCAGTGAACGGCACTGTATATTTCCCCAAACAAGGAGTGATTCATTATGCACTAAAGCTAATCTCCTTTTTTGTTTGGCCAGTGAGGTGACAGCCTGGAGGCATGTTGTATTAACTCCTAATATAAATGAAGTTAGATGACTGTAAGTAAAATGCTTATTTATGCTGGATAAGGAAAAAGGCATAGTACAGAAAACATGAAATGGAAATGAACAGAAGAGAAAATATATTTCTGCAAAGTAGGGAATGGTATAGCAACACAAGAAGTTTCAGAAGGATTAGATAAAAAAATGTAATCAAATTATAGGCACTATTTTCTTTTGGATCCCGTAAGTACAGAGCCTCTAGAAACTAAGGGAAAATAACTATGCAAGTATAGTTTTTTCTATTGAAACTCTTTTGCTTATCAGTTCTTTTCTGATTTTAAATTTCTCTATAACTGCCATAATAGTGATCTGCAAAATGCTGTCTTACAGTGGGGTAGCAGAGTTCTGCTCTTTAAGACAGGTTTATCCAGTTCAGGTAAGGTTCTCTGGGTCTTCGAGAGCTCCCTAAGAACAACATGTTATTTGTGACTAGCAAGTGGAATACACGTTCCTCATTCTGTTCTTCTCTCAGATAACTAGTAACTTTGTTGTTCTCACTACTGGAATTCAAATAGGTCTCATTTAAGGTACTGAGCCATCATATCAAAATCACAACATATGTTCAGGCTTAACTCTGTCCTTTAAGTTTGAGACAGAATAATCTACATAGCACAATTTAATACAAATGGCACAGTAACTTAAAAAAAGAATTATAATAACATTACAGTATTATAACTTCATAATATAATACTGCCTCTTGTATAGTTGGTGTCATCTGCTACATAAAATAATCCAATAGTTTTTAAGTGATTTGCTTTTCTTTACAATCCAAACTGTAGAACTTCTTGAAGGCTGTTGTCTGGAAATTCTCTTTTTATTTAACATAGAAGTTGTGCTTAGAGAACCACTGGAACCACTGTTGCTGCAGCAGAAACTAAACTGACATCTAAATCTAATTTAACAGGCTATGATAACACATTAATAAGAGCTTTTTAAATGCAATATAAAAACAAATGTACAGGTAAATGATCACCTCAGTAGACTGACAAACACAATGAAAATCATGAAAACTTTTTAGGTAAATTTTTTCATTTGCCAACTCCAGTCATACTCACTGCAGGAGCCATCTGAGTCCTGATATCCTTACTTGGAATAAATATACTTGATTTTTTTTTTTAAATTACATTTCAGAGTGCATTTCTTTAGCTTATGTGGTAGAGCAGACTTAATAACAGAGATGCGTGCATGCCATGGTAGATCAGCATGCAGAATTTTAATTACAGCTCTGTCATTTTCAGACTCTCAAATCTTGTTAAAAACACCATTATATTGGAAAAGCTTGATTGCATGAATCACGCAGCTATTCCTTTATATTGTTGGAATGCATTTGTTAACAGTGACATCATTTATGTCCATTTTCAATTTCATCAACATGTCTCAGAATTTTTTTAATAACCTCAAATATGTAACATCATATCTTAAAATCCTAATTAAGGAGGTGTTTTGTGTCAGCAAAGAAATTAAAAAGCATGAGCTTTCATATATAATCATCAGGCAAATGGGTAAAAATTTCCATTAAACACTTGCACAGGTTTAGAATTCTAATTCACGAAACATTTCTTGTGTCAACCTCCTTTCATGTCCTGAACATTTATATTCCAATAATTCTCTTTTTAAAGGCTGTGGTTTTTGCAAGGCAAAGCTACACCCCGTTTTAGTAGCAATTTATTCCAAAAATTCAGTAAAGGAAACTTCTCTTGGAGACAGTATTGTAAAAATCTAACATGTAGCCAGGGAGGTAAATAAACTGTGTATTTACTGAGGACAGGTTTTCCTGATACAGGTCCAGATTACTAGGTCAGTGGGCATTTCCCTGGTAAAGGATAACAGAAAGAGAAGCTCACCACTTAGTTCAGTGATAGCATTTTCCTAAGGAATTTTACAATTCCAGTCATTGCACTAAGAAAGACTCAAATTTCTACTGCAAGAAGCAATTGCCTTCAAGGTAACTAAGTGATATTAGAGAAAAAGGAGACAGCAGAAGTTCAAGCTAGTGATCAGTCAGTTTGATCTCATTCTTAGCTGAAGATTCAAAACATCTCCACTTTCAGAGTTTGTTAAAATGTAAGAAATAAGGGCAAGAAAGATTAGGCCTTTGTCTTGCCTGTCACTTAGCCAGTTCAGCAATTAGAAAAAGATGATATCATCTAGCTCCATGGTCTGCTTTTCTAAAGTCCCACTCAGGCATATAAGTGAATCATCTTGCCTAGGAACATCTGGAAATATAACCACTTCATTTATATGTCTAAATAGAAGCTGCTGTTCAGTGTACACAGGATTGACGAGAGGTACTTGGCCTACTAATGCAGGTAAACTGGGTAGCACACAGGTCATTGAAATCACTTGGCCAACACACAGATTTAATAAAATTTCCTTCTCTCTGCTGCATTCCTTGATTAGCACTGCTTTCAGGCTGTGTCCGACGTGAAATGCCCCTCCCATCCACAATACATAACACAATAACGTCCCTTAGGGATTATGCAGGATGTGCTCTGGAGGGTATCCATACCTGCCCTAAGGAGAGCAACTGGCGTGTTCCTTGGCTCAACAATTTCTAAATATTCTATCAAGCCTTAAAAAAGAGTTGTATGACTATTGCCAAGGAGAAAGGATGACCAAACCTTTTCTTCCAGAAGATAGCTAACGCCATCTGCCACTAAGTTAAATGGTACAAGCAAATAGCTTAAGCTCAGGTAGCCTAAACGAAACTGTCAAGATGCAGGGTCCTGCTCCATACGTCTGGACTGTTGGAGCAGTTCTGGTATTTCATTTCCATATTTTATCTTGTTCTCAGTCAATTCACCATTTCCTTTCTATAGAACCTCTTCCTCCTTTTTCTCCAGATTAAATAACTACCTCTTCTGCAGAAACATTTAGTTGAGAGGTATGTAAGCGTACCTTTGTACACGCACACCAAGTCTCAATCAGGGACTTTTCACTGACTTCACCAGGGGCTGGATCATGTTGTATGCGTAGATTTCATACAGGCTCTTTCAGAACAAGTATTTTTACTTCCCAAGAGTTCATTCTCATTCACAAATCTGAACAGTTTGATCTTTAAAAGAGGGCCTTTCTTTCCAGAAAAATGAATGCCTCTGTAGTCAAAATAGTTCCAAGATTGATTTAGAAAGTAATCGCTTTGTATAACGCCCGTGATAATTGAATGGTGTGCTGCTGCTAAGTACACTGCAAAAAATTCTGGTTAGGAGAATTTCCTCTTTTTGTAGCAAATGTTTTAAAGGCTTCAGGTTTTCACATTATAACTGTGAAACACCTGTCACTCACATACATTTCACTTGTGAAGAAAAAGATGAGTGATTTATTGAGGGATACAATTCTTTTCTACTTGTCAAGCACAAACGTGTTTTTCATATGCATGAAATGGTTTTCTTTTTGGCATTCTTGGTCTCACACTTCACAGTACTCAAAAGCATTTTTTTGCACTTTTTATGCAGTATCATCCCTGTTTTTTTCCAGTCTAAAATGACTACTTTTTTTACAGTGTATGTGTAGTCACAGAATTACAAAAGAAAAAAAAAATTCACCAGTTTATAACAATATATACAGAAACAAATAAATAATGAACAAAATATAAATTATTATTTAAAAAAATGTTTAAAGAGGATATTCAAATCGCTATGTAACTTGCCATTGACAAGTAGCTGCATGACAACCTTAGAACCTATCAGTCATCACAGTTCTTGACGCTCAGACCTTACAATGCTCAAAGGTTTGTAGGAGGCAGAAGAGGGGATGCATCAGCTGGGCTACGGGTACATTCTATCTGAAATACAAATCCCTTCCCTCAAAGGAATAATAAAAAAGAAAAATATTTTTTCCTATTATTATTATTACTACAAGTATTTTCCAAACATTTTAGCTTTAATGTTAGCAAACAGAAAGAAAAGGGAAAATAAGTTCATTTGAGATGTGACTTAAGAATTCACAAAACTTGAATTATTCTTCAAACGTGAGAACATAATGTAAAAGCAAAAGAAGAGCCACACTTAGTCAGTCCAAAGAGCCATCTGCCTAAATACCTTGTCTCTGGTAGAAAGAAGCCAACAGTAGATATTAGAGGTATTAAAGCAGGAAAAGCATCTTCTCTTGAAGTACCTTTACAACTTCTGGCGATTATACTACTGACAAGTTCAGGAGTACTGCAGAAATTAAAATTAATTAATAAAGGCACATTTGTGACCCCTGAGACTGTGGGGGAAAGAAAGCTGGAAGAGTCTAACAGCCATCAGCAGCTGTTAGTGGGCTGAAAGGCCACATTTGAGAGAAATCGCCTGTGCACCAGTATCGTGTTTAGCGCCACTATTCAAAAGTTTTATCCACAAACAGGAAGCTGTCAATAACCATGCTGACTACTCATTTTTGAGATAATGCTTCTGACTAATCTATTTTGGAGAATTCCTTTCCCAGGGAAAACAATCAGTTAATCAAATAAAGAAAAACCCTGTATTTCCCCCAAACAGGGGCATGAGGAGACCAAGGTGGGACTGTGTTGGACAAGCAGCTCCAACTCTCTTCCCAGCCCTGCTTTTCCCACTAGGCACAAACCGTGATGACAGCTGACACCAAGAGATCCTGCCCTGGGGATGGGGAGCAAGGAGAGCTTCAAGGCTGTGTATCTGACCCGGACTCTCATCATGTTGCCAGCTCTGTTCATCTCAATTAGCAGCCGGTTCCCCATAAATTAATCCCTCCCACTTTTGTGTAGCTGCAGGTGCCATAATTTTGTCCAGGGAGACAGAACTAAAAGGAGTGGGAAGCAAGAGACAAGAAGATTGAAGAGATTTTATTTTCAAACACAAAATGCCAGGGTGAAGATCGTCTGTACCTTATTCATTTATTTAAACACATGGTCTCTTTTCTTTTACATGATAACCCCCCTTGGAGTAGAGGGCAGGTTTATGCATGTTTTTTCCTTAGCATCTCCTCCTCTGTCTCTTGCTGGGGCCATGTGTGAATGTCTCCAGTCAACACTCCTTTATCATTATGCTGAGGATAGAACTCAGCAGTCAGTAATTACTCATTTTTAAGATACTTGTTTTATTAAGTAACTGTTTTCCACAATAACACACAGAAAATGTTCTTGCTAATGTCTTTATTGATCTGTCATTCACTCAAATACCTTCTGCATATATTCTATCTACTAACACTTTCTTTTCTCATCAGGAGGGAGAGAAACTATACATTTCAAAACTCCTGAAAACTCGCCTGTGAAGGTGAAACATAAAGAACAGCAAAATCAATGGTACCAAACCAGTGGCTTTTTCACAGCATTTGAGAGGAGGGTGAAACAGAGGAGTGCATGTCTTTTCTCAAAGTAAATCTTTTCCAGGTCCAGCTAAATAAAAAAAAAAAACAGCACAGGTTGCAGTGATATTTATTCTCTGATTGAGGATTCACACCAGGAAAAGTAAAGTCACCTAAGTTAGTTATAGATGTCAGCAGAGAAAGTCATTTTTCCTCTCTCTATTAAGTCGGAAGGGGGAACATGGTACTGAGGTCAAAAAGAAGATGCTATCCTGTCAAATTACCTCCTCTTTCTAGTACACTCATAGCAACAATGCAAAGAGCTATCGAAAAGGAAAAAAAAGGAAAGAAAAACCTTGCTTTTTCACATCATTTGGAACTGTACAAAGATAAAGAGAATATGAAAGGCAGGGGGAGGATGCTTATTCATATGGTTTCACCTATCTCCTTAATCCAACATGATCAGAAGCACAGAATACTTTGATTCTGTGACTGGGAATTTGCATATAGAAAAGTAAAGAAGCCTGAGATACCATGAGCTGCCAACAAGAGCAATTGCTTCCTCTTTTTCCCACATAATTTTGAAGGAAAGAAGCTGAAGGAGGAACAGAAAGATGTATTTTCTCTACAGTCATCTGTTTTTCAAGAGCTTGCTACAGAAATGTTAACTGGAAATACATACTCTACAGATTAAACACATAGATACATGAGTGCAAAAAAAAAAAAAACTATTAAAGAGCTTACTGTTCCCTTCTGTGAGGAAAGTGAAGAACATTAAAGGGTGAAAAGGTACTACTTTACACACAGTCTCCTTCTTCGAAGCGCTGCTGAACCTTATCCCCTGCATAGAAACAAACTCCCCCCAGCAGCGTCCCCATTCCTTTCTCCGTCTGCGCTCAGGAAGTTTTGCTGTTGTCCTCTGTGACACTCCAAGCACACTTCAGGGGAAGATGACAGTTACTTACTCAGATGAACACATCTCACACATCTCCTGTAACAAGCCATAATTGCTTCTCAGGAATTATATCGCCTGCTGCTTTACTTCCTTAATACATTCAAGCCTGACAGTAGGTAAAAGAAGTGGGTGACGGACACCTGCTGGCACTGCCACCTTCCTCAGCCACCAGGACTACAGAGCATCTGGGTGTGTGGGCTGAAGGCACCAGACCTCATAATCATCCACCCACCACCCACCACCGCAGTGACACTACCCTTCTCCCTCTCACCTTCAGGACAAAGACATCACTCCAAAACTTCTCAAGTTTATGCAAAAGGCAGGAAGACCTTCCAACCTTTCTCTCCTCCTTAGCACCAGGATTATGTACTTTTGGCTGCTGCACCATTTTTCATAGCACTGTTGCCTAGTGATATGTTGTCCTGAACAGCCACTGCAATGATTTTAGCCAAGACTGGCTTTCAAATTCTCTTCAAACAGGATTATTCCTGTTTTACTGCTCCCATTGCGCTCTGCCTCTGTAATGTTTGTTACACAAGTCTGTTATCCATGAATATTGTCAAAATCCAAGAGACTTTTGCCACTCAGCTGCAATCTGTCCAAGATAGTATTTTATCTGTAGGTTTTTGGATTTTTTTTCAGGACCATAAATACAAAGTGTGGTGTGACTCACTGTGCATATTCATAATGTTGATTTCTGCCACACTTGAGCCAATGGTCTAGGAGAAATGCATACTCAGTTGTTCAGTTTCCAACCCACCCCTCAGTTATTGGGCAAGAAATCATGGACAGAAGGAATATATGGCAGGAGTCAGTGGTGAACTAACCAAGGTGTGAAAACATTGCCTTTATTCCATCTTATTTATTAAAAATGTGTCCATCTGTAATGGAGAAGCTTTTTCCGCTTGAAAAGTGTGAATAAGCAGCACATCTTTTCAGACCAAAATGCTTTTAGAGAAGTGTTTCCGGGGGAGCCAACGGTTCGCTAATCTGGTGGCTCAGCAGAGGCCACCTATTCCAGTACTGCATAAATGGGAAATAGTCTAAGAGCCCATTAAATTAATTCATTCATACCTGGAGTTAATCACATCCCAGGAAAACAGCTCTCTCTGAAGGAGCAGTCTGCATGGGGCATAATAATGCCTGTCTGTTCCCCTGTATCGCACGCTGCAGAACGTCTGCCTCAGCTCTTCCTCTTAGCAATGCTCCATGACAGCTTTTATTTTCTGGTCCACAAGTTCCTCAAAGAATGGCCTTGAGAGGACTGATGCAACAAAAAGAGAATCATCTCCCAGACACCCAAATACGGAACTGTAGGGAGGAAGCAGGTCTTTCCAGAGCAAGTTTTGTAGTAGCTTTTTTCAGGTCGTTTGAGATTCATGGATTAATACCATAAGCAATTGGAGACTGGTCCCGGTGCCCACAGAGTAACAGATTATGATTTGCTAAGCAAGTGATGTTGCATGCAGGCATAGATTTACCTGTGAACTAAAGAAACTCGAAAATCTCTTACCATGCCTAGGACCTCTCATCCCTAGTACCAACTGCTAATTGATCCCTCAGTTAATTGGCTCCCGCATACTTTCTTTGATACTACCTTAAACATGACGAGGAAGAGATTATAACAGAAAAATACCCTAATGATACCCTAAGGGTCCATAATGACCCTTGGATCTTGAACTCTGTCTTTTGTCTTATCATTCACTCCAAACTTGCCAGTTCATCCAGGCACCTATGGCAATTTCTCCGAATTAATCACAGCCTGCCTCCCCTCTTGAAGGACTAATCTTATAATAGATTATGATTACACTCAGGGGTAATTTATCTTACATTTCATTCATACCAGTTAGATTTATTGAATGATCTACTCCAGAATGTAGGATCCTAAGGAAAACTCTCTGCCAAAATAACTTCTGCTTTTCCCTACTTTTTCTTCAGACATTGCTTTAACATAGGAATTACTCCTCATATTTCACCATCTAGTGTGTCTCGTCCAGTATGTGTTTTCATTTCCAGATGCTTCAGAGACAGATTTGTGCTCTGAACTTTTGTTTATGGGGTTACCTGCCTTTTAGGTAGATCATCCCCTCTTTACTCTTTACTTATTGGTTTTTCTCCTTGAATCATCTGTTATATTTTTGCTGCACTTACATAAGTGTTAACATTCTTAGTATGAATTCACATTGTGCTGCATTTGAGAGACTGCTGTAGCTCCAGCCATGGAGGGTCACTGTGTCACCCTGGAGCTCAGCTGTGCCTTCAGCCAGGTCATATCCTGCAACAGAGTGCTGGGGAGACACAGTCATCATGCCCATAAGCCACTTTCAGAAATCGTCGTCTCCAAGGGGATTTGTATGTTGTAGTTTCCAGGTATAGGAAGATTTTGGTATGCAGCCCTTAGGGTCAGGAAGAATGGCTACATCAGGCTACATGATATCTTTCATCCTATTAAGTTCTTTTTGTTCATTTTGACCCATGTTCCTTGCTGGCGGAACAGAGGTTGTGTTGTTTTTACAGAAAAAGTCAAAAGTATCAACTAATTGTTTTGGTTACTCATTATCCTGCTGAGACAGATGTTATGAAGAAAAAAAGCGGAGTTCAACAAATTAGGAGGCTGGTGATGCTAATTTGGTGAGTTTTGAGCATTACCCAAGAAATATAAGTACTACAGAAAGATCCAGTGAAATCAGAAATACACTTTGGTAAAAATAACCAAAGAAGGGACTTGTTCTTTAATAAGCAGACATGAATTTGGGAAATCCGACTTGCAAGGCACCATGATTTTGCAGTTCATTACATTCTCAGTGACTCATTATGAACAGCACGTCCTTTTAATCACTCTTTGTTGTCTTGACTCTTTATTTTAAGGAAATCATTGATTTTTTTCAAGCTGGAGGTTACCCTTGTGTTCACAGAGTAACGCCTTAATCTGAGGAGGCTTCTTGCATCCAAATACCACCAGATAACAAGAACTCAAGCGAACAAGAACATACGCATGGACTAATAACCCAGAGCGGGGGAAAGAATCTTCTCAAAGTAGGAAAGAGAGCTGAGACAGAGAACATATGAAAGGAGGATTTACATCAGTCATGTGAGGGTTAGACCTTTCAATTTCCTCATCGCCCTGACCACTGGTTTAGTGTTATTCTGTGGGATCCTCATAAACATGCACCTGATATAAACTGCCTTCACTGTGCCTCCCATGGGAAAGTATTAACAGTTTATAAATGGGACAGCACTTTACAATTCCTAGCAGAGCTACTTATGTGGACATATACAAGTGGATATGTGAGACACTAAGTCTTAGAACTTTCACATGTTTGGAACATGTGTCGTGGACTGACAGAATGCATTTAAAACATGACATACTAAACACTCAGGTTACACACTCAATTTTCATGCTCCCTGAGACTTTAAAACAGTTCTTGAGAGACTCATCTGAAGTCCCACCCCTAGCTGATTCCAATACATATACAAATATCAGTGTAATTTGAATTAGCCCCATTCTCTGTTTCAGAGCTGATCCATACCTCAGATTTCTATAGATATTAACAGGTACTTTGAATTCTCAGTGTAATGGAAAGAATGATAGCTGTATATACTGAACAGATGGTTGTTTGTTGACTTAAAAGCTTTAACAGTCTACATTGGCATATACAAGAAAAATAAGCCAAAAGAAAGAAGTTAGGAAATATCATGTCTTATAAATGCTCCAGAGCTGTAATAACAAACCCTGAGTACTACACATTAGGACTGAACTTTTTAATCTTTTCACACGCATGATAATACAATATTTTCACTTTCGTGTATGTGGCTACATACTGCATAAACAAATTAGTGTGGTACTAACAATGTGACCTTTCTTCAACTGTTAATGGTTTCAGGCTGGGCTTCCAAGAGGAAGAGAAATCAACCATTTGGAGTTTGTCTCCTTTTATATACTTCAGTACTAAAACAGAGGTGGTCAGATAGCACCTGATAGAGAGAGAGATAGAGATAGAGAGAAAACCTCTACTACAGGAACTACAGACCAACAATCTTATCTTGTGAAGTGTAAATCTAGTGGGAGAACACAGAATATAGTGTGGCAACCCCTGCTGTGATAGTATTTTGAGATATGTATTTATTCTACTGACCTTGGATTTACAAACCATGGAGGAAGGAAACAGAAAGAATGATATATCATCTATGTAACTAGTCCACACATGTGAATCACTTGTTGTAAGTATTACCATCATGCTATGTCCAAATCAGAAGCAAAAAAACCTATGTTCAACTCAGTCTCAAGAGAAACTGGTATTTTGTCCTCTCTGAAGATAGGCACTAACAGTTCCATTTAACAACTTTATCATGAATTCACAAAAATAACTCCAAAGTCCTCACAGCAGGAAACACTACATCCTTTTACTAGATGAAACCAGGGCAAGGAAGTAGAGAGAGGAGGATGGAGAGCAAGAAGACAGTTTGAAGACAGCGATAAACGTCAAAACTCCTCCCTGGGGAGAGGTGACTCACCTAGCTTCTGAGGTGAGGGAAAACGGTTCACATAACTGCGCTTCAGCCATCGCAGCTTCCTCAAAACCTCTTAGAAACAGTGGAGACTCCTGCAAAATTAATTTTCAGAATTTCTGCTAAGGGTTGGTGTTCCACTTTGGTAATAATGAGGTTAATATTTCCTCCTTAATACCGTAAAAACCCATGGTAGAGGGTACTTCTGAAGTATATGGTATAAATGAACTAAGCAGTCCTTAGCCCTCTGCTTTTCCTCAGAGGTTTGTGCCCTCATTTGTACCAGTGAGTTAGAACTGAGTAGCGGCTATTCCCTATTCAAAGACAACTTAATCCGAACTCGTACCTGGTACTTTGTAGACACTTCTTTGGAGAATATGCCACTGTAACGTCTGTGTTACTGCATACAGCTGCCGTATATTTCTTTCTACTTTCTTTCTTCTTCATCTGCTAAATATTCAGTCTTGGAAAAACTGTTGTGCATTGTTGTTATACATGGTTTAATGAAGATTCTCTCCTTGGGAGCCTATCATTCCCATGGGCTGGGTTTTCCAAAGAAAATATCCTGAATATTTTTGAACTAAGTTACACTTGGAATATACTAAGATTTCATGTCACACTGAGATTTTCCTGTCCATGCAGAAGCCAACCTGCAAAACACCAGACACATGCTACCACTTGGCAAAGAGCTGACCCTGGCATCAGGACAAGACACACGCAAAAAAAAAGGGGAAAACAGTACAATGCTATGTGTTTAAATAGTAATGCTGTATATTACTTTTCCTACTTCCAAATGCCAGCTTCTGTTTACTTCAATTAAATACATCTGAGTATCCATGAAAGCAGAGGACATATATATATACAGCGAGCTATGACCAATTATGACTGTAGATGGCATAATATAAGCTTAAATTTAATAGATGTAAAATAAATTTTGGTTTTATACGCATTGTATTTCAATATCCACAGTACTGAATGATTCAGAAGCTGTCATAAATCCTCGTGTTTAAAATTTTGGATAAACAACTGCAGTTTTTGCTTATAATTTAGAATGCCTTCTGTTCTGTGCAGTACATTTAACATAAAGACAATTTTTTTCCATGTTTGCTCAGCCAGAATAATGCAGGAGATACATGTTTTGGAGGAAGTAGGTCTAGAAATAACTACTAATCTGCATATATTTTGTTGACTTTCTTAAAAATACAAACCCATAAGTGGGAGATAAACATATGGAGAGTCACTAAGATGCCTCCTGTTGTGATGTATTCTGCCTGCTTGCATCAGATGATATGTTTACATCAGGTCTCATAAATAACCAACACTGCTACAACTATGAGCACTGAATATTTTTAATCTAAACCTTCAGAGCAAATGGCCATTCAAGATTTCCTAGAGCTTTCCAAAAATACTTTTTAAAAGATGTTGCATAATTTATTTTGAATTCAGAGTATCTGTAAGTAATTACATTACTCTAATTGTATCTGTTCGTTTGATCTATTTTCCGGACAATGCTATTTACAAATGGCCCCTTTACAAAGAAACTTGTTAGTAAAACCTCTGAAGAAATGCATGTCTGGTGATTATGGAGTAGTGAGGTGGGAGTTAGGTATGCAGGCAGGGGTGTATGTGTGTGCCTATATACACACATAAGCATATCATATACATACATGTAAATACACATACACATAAATACATGTACACATACAAATATATGTATTGTATTATATATCTACATGTATTTTATGTACCACTATTTAGCACAGTGGAATTTCAAAATGGTGAAAAATCAGTGTGAATAGGGATCTGTGGGTCTGCAACAGCTGTCTTAGTACGGTTCTCAGATTTTTAGAATCTATTCAGGGAAAGTTTTCAAAAGTACATATGGGATTTATGCACCCATTACACTCACCATCACTCATTGGCATTTAGATATCTAACTTCATCAGGCTCCAGGGAAAATCCCATTGCTAGGACTCATACAAGGCTGTTCTTCTAAAGAAACACAAGTGATGAGCTTGTTAATGTCTTGGCCAAGGGGTAAATCTCTTCAAAGCTGCACAACAGCTCATGCATACCAACAGAGCATACCCTAGAGCATGATCTAGGGTCTGGCTTTTACTGATCAGTAGAGAAAACTCCAACAATTTCAGCATACATTGGACTGAGCTCTTCAATACGTTGGTCAAGTGAGAGAAATTTTCTGTATAGCTAGCTAATGGTAAGCAATCATAATAAAGACCTACAAATTTATTCATTATACATTCCACAGAAACAACTGATTTCAATACAATTATGTCAGTTTAAACCCAGGTAGAATTTGAAATCTTAAGAGATATAATGATAGATTGGAACAATCTTGATTACAGAGTTAATTACAGACCAAGTAGTTTATTTTTGATTAAAAATTAATAATTCATGGACCTTAATTATTAGATAATGATGGTTTTGTCTGCCATAAGTAGCTAAAATAATTATAAAACTTAGCTGTTTATAGCTATGATTTAAAACATTCATTTTCATAAAATGTATGTCAAAGTATTGTTTTTAAAGCAGTTATTGAAAATCTAATAAAAATAAAAATATTGCTCATTTAAAATAAAAAACCCACTCCTGATGACTTTGCCAAGGCTTCTATTTTTAGCTTTATTAGGGAAAGCCACAAACAGTTCTTTTAGGCTACTGGTCAAAATAAATTAGAAGCATAAGCACCTCAGAAAATTCTGAGGGGCCAGTCCTCTTGTACTGGAGTTGAAGGTACCAGATACGAGCTCACAAGCTTTCCTTCAGATTTAATTCTAGATGTCCTTTTCCTCCTGCACACGTGAAGAAATAGGAAAATGATTTCTGTTAGCTAGATCTCCCATTTAGGCAGAAATGCACTCACAGTACCTAAATATTGTGTGTACACTCTCCAACTTCTCAATTTTCTCAGCATTATTTAGATGCACTCAGTGCTTAAACCTGATAGAAAGCCTTCTCACACATACCAATTAACCTAGCCCCGCAGTTTCATTCTACCTAGTTGTCCTTGAATATTCTCATGTTCTCTTCTGTGCTGTTCATTTGAATTAGTTTGAATCCCTTCCCAGAAATTGTTTGTAATCTAAAAACTGTCTCAATCTGTTTGTCCCTATTTTTCCATTTTTAATTTCCCAAGAGATATAAATGGATTTCCAAGTTTAAGCACATCACAAGCCCTTTCAGAGCAGCCTTTGCTTTTTAATTTTTTATTTCACTGCCATAGCAGTCACAGCAGTAGTTAGCTGGAAAGACAATTTTGATGAATAAGATCCTCTCTACGTTCAGAACGAACTCCACGTGAATCAAACACTAGCTGCTGAGTTTACAGCAGGTATCAAGTCTAAAACCGTGCTATCAAATTACCAGGGAACGTCATACTCTTACATGAGTGGGAATTAAACAGCAGTGAAAAAGACATGGTGACAATCTATACCTGATCTCATCATCACTAGGACTATTTTTGAAATACACTGTCATGCTAGACATATTATATCTCATGCTGTCTAAATATGATCTGTATTAGAATGAATACTATATATATATAGTATTCATATATATACACACACACTGTATACATATATATATATGAATGCTCTCTCTATATATAGTATTCATTCATATATATATATATATACTGTATACTGTATACATATATATATACTGAGAAGTACCTAATAGAGTTTTCCACAGGAATATAAAGATGCTCTCTCTGAAGACAACCAGATCTAGTCGCAAGGACACCAGAGTGAGGTGACTTGCACTCAGAAGCATGTAGGTACTAGGAGGGTTCCCCTGGGGAGTCTGTCACGCGGACAGTGATCTTCACTGTCTTTGACATCTCAGGAAAATCCAGAACCCTGTCAAAACAGCACAGTATGTGGGCAGCCGGATTTCCCCTCTTATATATAGCCTGTAAACATGGCTATATGGATCTTAGTGTGCTTATGTGGTTCTTTTTGTCTATTAGATGATAAAAGAACAGAAGAAATGGTTGATATACCAGCTGGTTGTGCTGCCATTCAGAGGAACCTTGACAGGCCAGAGAAATGGGCTGACAGGAATCTCATTAAGCTCAGCAAAGGGCAATGCCAAGTCCTGCCCCTGGAGAGGAATAACCCCATGCACCAGTACAGGTTGGGGGCCAATCAGCTGGAAAAACAGCTGTGCAGAAGAGAACCTGCGCACTCTGACACGCAACAAGTGGACCTTGAGCCAGCAATGTGCCCTTGTAACAAAGAAGCCCAACAGCATCTTGGGCTGCATTAGGAGAAGCATCACCAGAAGGTCAAGGGAGACGATCCATTCCCTCTGCTCAGCACGGGGGAGACTGCATCAGGAGTGCTGCGTTCAGGCCTCGGCTCCCCAGTATAGGAGGTACATCTCATGAAGGGCCACTAGGATGATGAAGGGATTGGAGAATCTAACATACGAGGAGAAGCTGAGAGAGCTGGGATTGTTCAGCCTCAGGAAGAGGAGACTCAGGGAGGATCTTACCCATATGTATAAATACCTGATGGGAGAGCATTAAGAAGGCAGAGCCAGACTATTCTCAAGGGTATCCAGTGAAAGGATAGGAGGCAATAGGCACAAATTGAAATATAAGAAATTCTGTTTAAGCATAAGAAAAAGATTTTTTACAGTAAGGGTGATCAAACACAGGACCAGAGAGGTTGTGGAGTCTCCATCCTTCGAGGTATTCAAAACCCAACTGGACACAGTTCACGGTTCACCTGCTCTAGGTGACCCCGCCTGAGCAGGGCAGTTGGACTAGATGATTTCCATGGGTTTCTGCCAACCTCAGCTACGATTCTGTGTGTTTTTCTCATCTAATTCCAGCCAACCTTTTGGCTCTCGTATCTGCTTGGAGTGTAAATACTTAGGGACACATAGGGTTTCAAGTTTACGCCATGTCTACAAAATTACAGAATTAGCCCTCATTAGCCTTGTTCATGCAATACCCCTATATTCTAAGTCATTTAAGGCCTTTAATAAAGCCAGGCAAAACTGCATTTGTCACATTGCACTGCACTAAGTGACCGTTTTAAACGATGATGTTTACTGCAGAAAATGTTAAGACGACTCCCTTTTCTGGAAGGGAACAGCAGAGAGAAGCACATACATGCAAGACAAAAAGCATATTAACAGAGATTTGTTTATAACAACACATAATATAAACTGATGATTAACCAGCCTTGCACATATGGTAAAAGAAAACTACACACACAATCCCGATTCATGCATATATCTGTAAAGATAAATTGAGCACTGTGAAATTCTAGGAACCTATTTTTTCTTTCTTTTAGAAAATGTCTACTTTACTTTGAATGATAACATAATCTAACTATAAAACAGTACTAACGGTTGTGCTGTTCTGAAAACCCAAGGTGAGAGAGGCACAAGTTTAAAGTAGTAGCTTAGAGGCGATGACTAACAGCTCCCCCTTCTCTCCTATCACCACAATTCAAAATGAGTTAGTACAAGGCACAGTCTCACATCATTTAATTCCATCACGCATGAACAGCCTCTCTGTCCCTTATGTTTCAACAAGGACTGAATCTGCTTCTGAACTTCTGGACCTTTCTCTTTTCTAGTGAAGTCCAGAAGTGAAAACAGCAAATAGCAGATTTATGACCATATTTTTAATGCTGATATCAAAAATGTTTTAGGGTGATTTTAATCAGAACATTTTTCAAGACAACCATCAGTTGCCATAGCCCTGGATTACAATAACGAAGATTAAAAAAACAGCAGCTTGAACACTTGAACAGGCTGTATGAAGGAAACGGGACAAGTGATGGCTTGGTCTGCCCAATGCTCTAGATATTTGTACATTAATGAAAGAAGTGTGGGGAAGAAACAAGAGGAGCTGAGGATAAATTTCTAATAATAAGCACATAATAACTAGCACTATAGAAGCTTAGCAAAATTACACACGTTACTGCAATGGCAAAAGATAGCCCGTTCACATACAACGCTTGTCTTGAGATATGCATTTAGGAAGAGTTAGCCTTGCTGAAAGTCTGGGAACTAGAACTTGGGTGTTATTGAAGTTAGTGTCTACTACAGTTGACTAAACTCTGAAAACGTAGTGGAAAGAACTTTTGTGAATAAATAGTAGAATTATCCAAGGCAAAATATACTAGATAATAGCAGAGATTTACACTTCCCAGACAATCATTAAAAAGAGAAAACAGTACTACATGGATTAATCAGGAAGTTCTTTGGATACAGTGGTGACACTTATACATACACACACACACACACACACACACACATATACATACACAAAGGAGAAAAAAAAAACAAAAAAAATGCAGAGGCTTTTGTATATTTAACCACCAGAGAGGAACTGACTTTCACGGAGAAATGCAGCTTGGGTGATATGAGTTAATGATCCTCAGGAGAAGGAGGAGGAAGGACAGAAGAGAAGAAACAAATGGAATGAAAGCAGAGTTCAATATATTCAACAGATTCTTAGGTAAGAGCTCATGTGAGGGAAAAAAAAACATATAAAAATGGTAGTTCCACAAAACTTATAATATTACTGGTGCAAGAACAAGCATAAACTATCCCAGAAGCTGGGAATAACTGAATGAGAAACTCCTCACCAGCATCAAGTACCAGTACGAAGCACAGAAAAAGTGGAACTAAGTCAATTATAATAAAGGTATAGAAAGAGCGTGTAGAAAGAAAATCAGAAAGGTTAAAGCATTAAAAGGAAGGAAGCTAACAAAGAAATCAAAAATAACAAGAAATCATTTCAGAGTATGTTAGTAGTAAGAGAAAGATCAAGTTAAGTGTCAGTCTAGTACTGACTGGAGAAGGAAAGCTCCAAGAATGCCAGGAAAGCTTGCATGCTGCTTGTTATTTTTGCTTTTAAATGTTAACTGCAAGCAGGTGGCTAGAACAATTAACAGTGTAGAAAAGAGTAAGATCTCACCTTGGAATAAAGAATAAAGAGGTTAAAACAGTTCAGATACTCATACTGGCTGATGTATTTGCTGACCTAGCTGCAACAATTCAGACGCAATAAACCTCATTAAATATATGTAAGGAACTGAAAAACCGAAAAGGTCAATGCAGTGTCTATCACTAAAAGGAAATACAGGAATCATAAGTCAGATAGCCATGGTAGTATAATTGAAATTATTCAATTCCCAGAAAAAAAATCTATCACAAGTAACTAGGCATCTGGAAAATAACATGGATATGCCCAAGGGATGGGATTGGTCCAGGACATGGACTGGTGCAGGATAAGCCATGTCAAAATAATCTAATTTTCTTTTATGACAGGGTAACAGATCCTTTGGATGGGGAGGAGATCTTGTGTACTTCAATTTTACGTATGGCTTTTGGAGATAATCTAATACGCAAACCAGGGAAGCATGTTCTTCAAAAAACTTACAAAGAACACATATTAAAATGTTTTGAGAAAACTGTGCCTGTAAAATAGTTAACAATGGTTTACTATCAAATGGTAAAACATACTCACTGGAGTTACAAAGGAGTTTTTCTAGGTCCAGCTGTATTCAATATTTTCATGGTTATCCTAGATAAAGGAACAGAAAATATGTTCATTAAATACACAGCTCCCACCAAAATGACAGAGATATTGTGTTCTTAGAGGATAGGTTTAGAATTCATGACCTTGACAAACTAAAAAATAATTTGAAAATAAGCAGATAAAGTTTTAAAAAAAAACTTAGATTTGTTCACAAGAGAAGTATGAGACGAAAACGTCATGAATATGTAGCAAAAAGGATTTTATAAATATATTTGTGCTTGTTTTAATAAATATATAAAACATTTATAGTGTGTGAGTATATACATATCCTCACATACAGTAAATAACTTAAATACCCTTGTCATAATGGTTCTGCTCTACCCACTGTTGTCAAAGCTTCAGCTGAACTGTGTCCGGGGTGGCTTCAGTGAAGCAAATGAAGCACCATGTCAACCGTGCTTTAGCAAAGTCATGGACCAACTGAGGAATATGACCAGAGATTTAGAAAATGTAACATAAGAAAAGATTCACTGACTGGGCTTGTTCTCCAAAGAATGAGTGGAAACATGAAAACAGTCTTCAGGTATGCGCAAGGCTGTTGCAAAGAATAGGGAACACTTCGATATTCACTGTAGACAAGAGAGAGGGTAATTTGCTTAAACTACAATAACAAATTAGTTGAGAAATTGTGGGGAAAATATGGTAGTAACAATAGAGCAGTAAAATGAATGGCCTATGGTAGTCATTGTATAGTTATCACTGGAGGATTTTATAAACAGCTTATACAAAAGTTTGTCAGGAATTACATAGGTATAATTTATTCTGCCTTGAGGGCCTCCCAGACTTCTTTTTCCAAGATTCTGCCACCCAGAATAGCCATTAATTTAACAGATGAGGTACTCGCACAGAATAAAAGGGTCCCTGGGTCAAGTTCCTGCTCTTACAAATTAATATTTAACAAGCACTTTGTTTCCCAGACTTGGATGCAGATTATCCGCATCTTACATAGCTGCCCTAACTCCTGAACTACCATCTCGCTGGGAATCTGGTACGTTCTCTCATTTGTTTCCATATTGGAAATTTCCAGACCTGGAAGCCTTCATGACAGGCTTTTCATTGGAACCAATACAAATTTCATGACTGTTTTTGGTATTAATGAACTGACAACTTCTAGTAAAAGATATTTAGGCTCTATTTCCTCCCACCTAACTTTATTCATCTAACTTACAGCTCCCTGTATTCATTCAGCCTGTTGAATTTCTTGGGACCGGACAAACATCTCAGCTGGTATGCACAGAGCCTAGCTAACTCTATTGGTACTAAACAGCTAACCTTCATACAGTTACACCTAGGTGGGATAAATCCCAAATTTAGTCAGAAAACCACTCACCTACATTACTTTGCAAAATGAATGAGGGCATCATAGTCTGGTCTTTAACATTTTTAACTCAGATTTCAACTCTCATCCGACAGAGATGATGGCTTGACACCTTAAAGTCATTTTATGCATATTCAGATTGTATGAACTATTTTTAGCTGTCTTTTTTAACTGAAGTATGTGGGTAAGCATATTTTTCCAAACTGTGAAGTTCAGCAATGAGTTTAAAGGCAGAAGCTCTTTTGAGGGTTAATGTACTCTTTTTCCGGGCAGCATGATTTCAGTCCAAACTCCAATATAGTACCATTCCACTTTGTGTTCTCAAGGCAGCAACAAGGAAAAACCTTAGCACTCTTTTTTTTTTTTAATATAAGTTTAATAAGCCTCCTCTATTTTTAAGGTGATGTCAAATTTCTCCCAGTTTACCATATTCTAAGCATATCTAGGAATGACATCCCTGTAGCTAGGTGTGAACACACCATTTTGAATGGAAGCAGCTCAGAGGCTTCCCTGTTTTCACGTTCTCTGAGAATGACAGCATTGCAAGCTAGACAGTGCTTGCGCTACTTAGGCAAGCACAGAGCAGGCCTCATTGCTTTCGATTCTTCAGAAACTGCTTATAAACTCACGGCTAGATCCTGATGCCAAAATTCTGAGCCCAAATGCTGTAACACTCTGAAGATACTGCCCCTCTTCTCTGCCGTAAAGTGAATATAACGAACGTGCTTGTTGAGGAACAGCATATGGAGGCTGACAGAGGGAGGAGAATGAGATTATCTTGAAGTGATGAGGAAAGGCAAACCCAGCATATAAATTGAGTGAAGCCAATGAAACCACTAAAATGTAATCACTGCCTAGGGAGGTTTTACTAAAGAATGAAGGGAGAAGTAGCTGGTGGCCTTGCTAGATCAGTGGTAATATGGGAACCATGAATACGTCATCTAGCAAAAAACCTTTGAATCCTACACTATGGCAGTTTTCTACGGTAATTCTACATGAGCAAAATATCAAGTAAGTACAGAGAAAACTTGATTGACTCTTTAAAGTAGATCGGCTGGAAGAAGAATTTGGACATATTAAAATATGAAAACAAATAGCTAATTTTATCTTGAGATACTGTGTTTGGCTATCTACTTCCAAAACTGTCAATGGTAGCCTCTCAAGAAGGGTGTAGGAGTTTGATCACCCCAGGACAATATAATTATAAGTGAGACATGGAACAAATTCCATGAGCACATTAAACAAACTAACCACTTTTTTCCATAAAACTATAAATGTTTGACTATAAATTTTTCATAAAAATACTGCAAGATCATATTTTAATATTGTAAGGAAAATCATGTAAAAATTTGAGACAGTTTCAATTAGGTAGTTCTGCTATTATTTTTTCACCTTCTCACTTCTTAATATACTATTTTACAGTATCTGCTTAGTGAATTATCTTAAAGATTATACATTGATATATGATGTGAATTGTTACTAATGGTAGAAAGAAGGCTATTTTAAAACACGTAGCTCTCATACATAGCATCTTAAAAAAATTAATACAAAGAGAAAGGTATGATTTGCTATAATGTTATTCACATGATCTTCATCATTTTAACATCGCATGACCATGAATTCCTTTACATACAAGCAAGTGCATCCTTTCAACAAAACATGGGCAGAATACTCATCATTTCATGTTACGGCCACTTTACAACATCTTTCATCTTCATGGATATTTTTTACGGCATTATTCTTTAATTATCTCAGAAGTAAACATTAGGGAAAGGTCTAATTAATTAGAAAATCTGCTGCACTAAATACCTGACGTCTAGAAAAATTACTATTTGTACTTTAGAAGGTCTGGAATCTGATGAAAGGAGGCAATTTGAATTAGCTGAAGACAGTTCACATCAACGGATAATTAATTTTCTTCATTTTTTGTCCTAGATTTCATTAGACAACAGTTGTAAAGCAAACATTTCTGTGTCAGTGAAAGGATGTCAGCAAACAGGGTTATATTATGATGCTCAGGAAGAAAAAATGTGTGACACTAAGCATAATTACAAGGGAAACGCAGAAAGATAATACTTACTGAGAATTCAAAGCATCATTCAGTGGTAGTTTTTAGGATTTCTAGACAAATTATGCTTCTGTTAGAGCTGACTTAGCTAACAATTACCCTTCCCCTTTTAATCATACCTTCCCTGATACATTAGTCATATAGGAATATAGGAATTTCAGATCATTGCTGAAATTATATTCCAGCATCCTGATTTTGTTCACATAATTCCATGCATCATCAAAGATTTTTTTATGATTTTTTCTTCTGAGACAGTAAGGATTTCAGACATCCCCTGACTCCCATTGATATCATAATCTATTTCACCATCTAATTTTTCACTAGAAAGTGAATACTTTTCAGGAATCTTAAAATTCTTCATCCATCTTTCTTTAGTAGGCCATAACCACTTCGCCTTCTTCAGGATGCCTATTTCACCTTTTCCTTTTGATGAGCGTTTGTGTTCATATGAGATCCAACTTAAGAGTGAAAAATACCCATATAATTCCTGTGATGTATTTACGATTGTATTTCGGACATCATCACAAACAATGCTTGAGAAAATGAACAGCATCTCAGCTGGAGCTTTCAGAGGAGCCCCAAGGAACCGGGTACTCCAATCTTACTGCACGTTGCATCTCTTTCCTGTCCTTACTAGGTCTCGTCCTTCCTACACACTTTGAACCCAGCCCAGATTGTACTCAGATGCCTTTCTGAGATTTGCAGGGAAGTCAGTGAGCTTCCACTCAGCCCTCAGAGGCTTCAGAGACCATCACTTCTGATATTACAGGACTGCAACCTTCATTAGCAGCGTCCTCACCACAAAGAGCAACTATCGATGATTTGACCCAGACCTGCGGCTGCCCAGCAGCCAGATCTCTAGCACTGAATATTTGGTAGGTGTAATAGGAAGCCAGCCCTATAACTCTTAAAACTACCAGCAATTTGTCAGTCATGTAAAACTGACTGAGAACAACCATAGAGATTTCTTAGGTCACTTACTGGAGGATATTTTTATTGTTGTGTATCAAGACATACATTACTTCAGTTATTTAATTAGTGAGCCTACACTTTCCTTAGCACCTTGTGCTGGATATACACCCGGCAGTGGAAGCTGCGAGCTGGTTGCTATGGCTACAGCAAGCTCCCCGAGGATGTCTGCATTGAGCTGACAGGGCTGGACCACCCAGCACACTAACGACATGCAAGAGTCCACCTGTACGCACCTCCATCCCAGGAGGTATTCTACAAAACTAAAATATTTGCAGTGAGCCAGCTGCAAATACAATTATCGTGTTTCTCATTAATAAATTAAATAAAACCTATTCTCTTGGTGGATACCTTTTATCTTTCTATACCTTGTAATTGGATTTCCATTTTTACCTATACTAAAAAAAAAGACGTCATTTTGACTCTGTTAACGTCATTTTTCTAAAACATAATTAAACAAATCAAGGCAAGAAGGATGTTGTATTAGTTATATTCAATTCTATCAAATAGAAACATTGAGTATGACAGCTTTAACCTGTATTTGGCTTTATAAAGTGAATTCCATGGAAGGTACTTGTCACTGAAAAGCAAATCTAGGAAAATCTACTTTGCCTTCCTTGCACAGACACTGTATTTAACAGAAGATATTAATAAATTGCTAAAATCATGCCTTTTCAGAACAAATTTGACAATGAAAACTGCTCTATTGTTCACCACACTACATAACTAACAAATTCAGTCTACGTTGGTGATGCTAAAGTTGTGTCAGGAAAGGAGAAATATGAAGTTATTTCTGCTTCCCACCCCTTCTACCTGGTGCTCTTGGGCTGCTCTGGGACAGGTTGAAACCTGTGATGTAAGTCCACTTGGTTGCTGATAACCCAGCATGGAGATTTGGGGTCATTAAGGCTGAAGATTGTTCTCACCAGTAGCAGAGACGATTTAAAACAAGCATTGTTAGGAACATGCTCCAGAAGCTATGGCTGTTGGCCATCTCCATTCCTGTTAACTACCTAATGTCCTCTACGCTAGGAGAACTCATATGGAAAAACTGTGGTTTGGATTTTTAGTAATGCCTGATATGCTTTGTGTGTGTGTGTGTGTGTGTGTGTGTGTATAAAGTATATGAGGCATCACTAAATATATATATGTACACATATATACATACACACATGGGGCCTGACTCTTTCCTTTTAGACCTATAGATGATAAAGAGATGCTATTGGTCTCTTTATCACCTACCTGTTTGATGAGCTCCTGCTTAAGATGAACAAAAAATGCTAACATTCATATGGATTCATCAAGATGTATCTGTTACCTTAGAGACTGTAAACTACAAAAGTTATCACTGAGGTATCTGTGAGCAGTGGATACTACCGACACTTAGCAGGCTTTTTAACAGGGACTAGATACTAGTAATAGCCAGAACGTAAGAATAAATATAAATCTTATATTTATTTTATATTTATATTTCATATTTTTATATTTTGTATTTATTATTTATTTCATACTTACAGAATCTTGTATTTATGGAATTTTGTACGAGAAAGAAATATTCAGCTTCCACAGCACTGGCAGTTTGTGTGTAAGCACTGGGAGGAAATATTTCTTCTGTGTCCTATAACTGCCTCTTGCAGAATCACTGCACCGTGTTATAAAAAAATGGATGTGTTGAACACCCTGAGAAAGGAAGTGTCATATTGTACTAACTTATAAATGATTTTTCTTCAAAGAAAAAGGGAATAAAAATAGAAGTGACCAAAACATTTCACCATTCACAGGCGAGCATCATTAATCTATGCCTGACTTAGACACAATTCACGTAAAAAAGGCCATTTTGTGACACTCCCTCTTGGAATACTAGATTTTTGTGGACGTTCTACAACAGAGGTCTACAGAAAGCATATAAATTTCTTAAATTGAATGGGTTAGAATCAATGTGCCAGCTGAATGATGTAAGGAGATATGGACTGGTGCAGGGATGTATAACAGGACACGCCAGATGAGAAGATGTGTGAAAAGACCATGCCTTATACTCTGGCACTAAGCAGTTATTACTAGTTATTTACCTGCTAGTTGACTGTAAGGTAACAGAATGCAAAAATGGATTTAAACTGACTTCTCTTTTGCCAGAAACATCAGTGGCCTTTGCAATCCAGTTTACAGAATACAAATTTGCTGAAATTGTGATAGCTTCTAAACATTTGCCTAATAAAACATCATTTTCCACTGGGAGTGAACTCAGATCTCAGACAGGCCACAAAGTAAGGTTGCACCCACTGCCTCCACAGGTCTAACACGTGTCTAATTGAATCCTGCTCTATTTTGATGAGATGACAGATGTTGAATAATTCTCATTTTAGGTTTGCAGGAATGCCCACTCATGCTAAGGGACCCTACAAGTCTCTGCAACATGTGTAGATAGATATATCAACACTAATAAGATTAGTTAATGATGCAGCTGAATTGTTATTAAGTTATGGACATGGGCAGCCCTAAAGCATTTTTAACCACTACACCACAGTCCTGCTCAGCAGAGGTGGATAAAGCCCTAAACTCAGCAGAGGTGTAGAGCATCTGTCTATCGGATGGCCCGAAGCTCACACTGCACACAACACCCTGCACTAGAGCCTTGAACCCAGTTATCCTCCCTCTCCCTAACCTCAGGCACAATGGATCTGCTTAGAGGAAGATTTAAAAATATCTGGAGCACAGTCCACTCTACTACTTACTCTGGTGGTAAAAGCTGGGGCTTTAAATACCTGGAGGCAGTACGTAACTATTAATTTTCATAGTGCATAAAAAGGAAACGGAGCTGGTTCAGATTTGCAAAGCCAGGTGGGAACTTAGTCCTACTACAAGGAGGTCAGAGGGCTTTGTTCAGCTTCATCACTCAGACTTTGTATTATAACAAAATAAAATCAAAGCTGAAAGTCAAAATGGAGAGTGTGACCTTTTCCAAGGGAGCAGTTTCAATGATGTTTGGATATCTCCGTGATACCTTCAAAAATTTCACTTATAGGCAATTTCATAGTTTTGACATTTGCTCTAGTGTAGAGCAAAGGGAATTCTAAGAGTTGGGATTTTCCACAGCTCTGTGTTTTAAGTCAGAATCAGAGTCCCTCTGTCTCACTGTTTTCTTCACAAAATTCATCTTTCTTGAACACGACTGCTGCTAAATGGTAGGTCACTCGATCGCCACTCGTCCCTTTCTTCGCTGAATGTGCATCTGGTGTCCTGTCCCTCAAAGCGAGAAAGGAACTCCTTTGGGTTACACTGGTGAAAACCACCCTCTGATTAAAATCAGGAGTCTGGAAAAAAAATGGAGAAACAAGATCACTCAAGACATAAAGAAAAGGACAATTAGTGTAAAAAGGTAGAAGCTCTAGAAGAGATCCTGCTCCGTGGGATTTGAAGAAAGGTGTTTAAAGCAGGTAAACCAGAAACAGAGGAAAAGCCTAATGGAAGGCAGAGAAAGAAGAATAGATGAAAGAAGAACAAGGGCAAGAGCAAAAGCCCTACAAGGAGGAGGAGAGGCACAAACTATGGAAAGTAAGGGTGAAGAAGGAGAAGTCAAACAAAAGTGATAAATTGGAGAGGTCTCTATCACTCTATCATGGCATCATCTGAAAGCTCACAGGTCCTGCAACAAATTTATTACTTCCTGGAAGGCAGAAGGTACAGAACAGCAATGCAGAAACAGTGTGACTTAGTAAAAGGGATAGATCCAAACTTTGGAAATGGAACTGAAGAAATAAGATCCAGGAGAAAGGACACTTAAAAATTGCAGGTAGGCTGGATGTGGATATTGATGGTAGTAGAGGAGAAATGTGAAAGAGAAGAGGAATACAGCATCTTCAGATACCTGCAGAACTCTAACTGAAAATGTAACTGATTTAAAAGAATAACTAAAAGTTCATCCCAAAGCTTTTGGTCTTCTGTATGCAGGAGTAAACAAAGCTAGTAAGATTCATGAACACTGGGAAGACAAAATTACCTTCCCGGTAACTCCAGAAATTCTGCTAGACTTCATTAAGTTACAGAAGTGATGAATTACCCATTCCTATGCCTGATTTTCTTTCAGCGGAGATCCCCACACTTTCCTCTTTTCACATTTCTAGGAATCATTACAAGACTTCCCACAGTTCCTATAACAGTGCTTTAGTGGGAAACATAGTTATCTCAAACCATTAAATCTAGACTACACAACGTTTTGAGCACCCACTGTTCATATCTTACCGATCACTGGAAGAGAAGCTTGCATTGTCACTATCCATTAACTTAATACTGAATTAAACAAGCGTTACACATGGAAAAAACTGCCCCTTTAAAAATGGAGCCCAAAAGCTACCCTTGTTAGAAAGAAGTTGAATCCCACCCTGATTTCTTTTACACTAAGGATACGACAGACTTCAGCAAGCTTGTATAGCACTGCAGGTGACCCCCATTTGGATTCACAGTCTCTGTTGATTAACATGTACTGATAGACACCCATTGACTATGAGCAGTAACGAGAGGTATCTGGACATAGCAGAAGTTCTGTTTTTTTTAAGTGTTTTCTATTCTCTCTGCTTCTGTGAATGTTTGAATGAATTGATTACACCGAGTCCTTGAAGAAAGCAGAAAGCAATTGGAGATAGCTGAAAGGTGTTAAATCAGCTATTCAATGGGTAGCTTCTGAAGAAAGCAGCTTCACAGACAGATAATATGTCAAAATCCACTGTGCAAAGATCATTAAAATGCATAACCCTAAGGTCTGCTGGTGGCTAACAGAGTAGAGGGTTCATTCATGCTATCACCCCTCAACTTCTACAAATATTGTACAGAGTCTCTTTTAATTCATAAATAAAGCATAAAACTGGCAGAACAAGTTACCAAAGGTATATAAGGAAAGATGTGCTGATCAGTAGACAGTGGTTGTTTTGTAAGATGGGGTGGGGAGGGAAGGCACTTAGGGGAAGGTAAAGAAAACTCTGTGCAGGTATGCAAGGCCTTCTGAAAGCGTCTTTTTGAAGAAAGTATTCAGATTCAGGCTTTACAGAAATCGGCAGGGGAATGGGCTATTCGGTTTTGCTGATAAACACAAGCTTCTCTGGATTTCCTCACCAAGGTGCATGCATCATTCATTGGAGATCAGACTGTTGTCTGAAAGCCAAGGATTTAAGGAGCCCTGACCACTTGTAACCAAGCCTAAATATGCTTTTTGACTTTATCCAAACTGATGAGACTATCATAAAACAAAAATGTGCACATCTAATCATACGAGCAGTCTCTGGCATGGTGCTTACTGCTATGGCATTTTCCCTATAACCTTGCGGATGTCTCTACGTTGCAACTTTTCTGGAGGAGCTTAGCGAGAAAATTTAGGGGCCAAACTGAAGCAATAGATAAAAACTGATGTTTCTAACATGGTTCCTTTGCATTCCACACATTTTTGTAGTACTTCTCACAGGAAGTCAGTGATCCTCGTCTGCCTTAGGCCAAATTAATTGGATAAAACAGTTTAAAGAGGTATGTTGAGTTAATCCAGGTGGATCTAGAAGAAAAGGCATGTTAGTAACCTGAATTGGAGTGAGGGAACAACAGCCATAGAGCATTAACTCCAAGTTTGGTCTACTGTGAAGCAAACTCCCTCAAGTTGCTCTCAAAAGCAAGGGAATCTACAGAGGGTTTCAGCTACTAACTGACAGAAAAGGCCTGTGGGACCTGGAACGTGTATACACACTTTGGTACTGCGATATATACACAGTGTATTGCATATAACCTCAAATAGACAAGGGAGATTCTGATTAGAGATTTGGGGAAAAAAGGTTAACTATAAGGGTGGTCAAACACTGGAACGTGGGTCCAGAGAGGTTATAGACCACCTCCCTGTAGACAGTTCAAGGTACACTGGTAAAGGTCCTGAAGAACCTGATCTAGTCTGACCTGCTTTGACCAAGGGGCTGGACCAGAGACCTCCAGAAGACCCTTCCAATCTAAATCATTCCATGATGCGATTGTACAAAAGGATCTAACCATGGCTCCCAACTCAAACCAAAAGTCTGAGCCCACATTTTAGGACAGGGTCATTTTAAATAATTTGCCAGGAACTCAGGGAATTTACTACTCCCTAAGGATCACTGAACAGTAAGAAATAATTCTATAGTGAGATCCTGTAGCTCACTCCGTAAGAGGTTATATGTATACTTCTGTAAATACATAATTCAGGTTTTTTTCTATACCTCCTATATTTCTCCAGAAGATAATCAACAAGCCAAAAATTCTGTTTCCATATTGGCATTTTGTGTAATATCCTTAAATAATAAAACTTCTTTACTGACACTGAAACAAAACTCACAGCTAAAATAAAGAGATCACAACAGAAATCCTACGGTGCCCAGTACACTAGGAGCATTTGAAAGAGTCACATAAACTACACTGTATTTCAACTGCTTCACTATCTCAGTGTCATTTAGAGGCATTTGCACCCAGTAATTCTTATTTTTCTAAAATAAGTTAAATTAAGACCCAGGAAAACTAGCAGCAGAATTGGCATGGGTATCTTTAAGTAGCAACAGTTTTAAAAGGAAATACAAGAGAGATTCAGTTACTACAAGATTCTTCACCATAAGATTCCACTACAAGAAAGCAGCATTAATACACTGAAGTCCAATCTTAGTGACAGATCCATAGATGCCTCAAAAAATATAGCTGTCCTCCAGTCAAACAAATCTAGATAAAGATACATACATGGAACCACATGAAAAAGAAACAAGTTGAGAAATATATGAACTCTTCCAAAACATCGCAAAAAAAGGAAAGGTAAGACAAATAAAAAGAACTGCAAAAAGAGGCAAAAGGAAATCTACCTCCAAGAAGTGACTACTGAAAGTCAGAGGATTCAAGGAAAACATCTCATTAGCTGAATAAGCTAATCTAAAACCCAGCAAGTTTACATTAATGAGAGGGCTAGATGAACCTTTCACAACCAGCTCTCAAGAAACATTTAACAGGCCAGTCCTACATATGACTTGATTCACAGCCAGGGGAAATTGCCACACTAGAAAATACCAGCAAAGCGAAATGTATAATAAAGACGTTAGCAACTGGAGAAACTGAATGTAAAGTCTTAAATTATTAGCACAAGTTTTACAGTGTTACACTCAAACTATCGTTATGATCAACAAACTTTTCAGCAACGTATTGGACTAAGAAAAGCAATGGAAAACTACATGATCTTTAAGAACTGTTTTTGCTACATGTCTTCCACATTCGTATTTTAAGAAAAGGAAACTTCTTGCTAAGGAGAGAGCTGACTGAATTTAAAGATATTTGACCGTTTTTTCACTGTTGCATTGAATAACCAAATCCGCTCATCATAAATTTTCTGTATTTCAAGAAAGATTTTAACATCTTTCCATCTGTCTATAACATCTTGAAATAATATAGCATACCAACAAAAAAAATCTTTATCATGAAGAGTTTATATCAAAGGTAACTTGAGCAGTTGAAGTAAAAATCTTTAAATTAAAGAACAAATTACAATCAACTTCTTCAACTCAAATGTTATTTGCACATTAGTATAAGGATGGGATTTCGAAAATATGATGAGATCTGTCCGAGATTAACATTTCCTCATATCCAAAGTTATCCAGAAAAATAAGATGGAAATATCTGGCATCTTTTAAGAATTCAGCCAGATCGTTTGGACTAATAAGACTCACATCAGATAGCTGCAGCAATATGTATCATAGGCCAAAACAAAACTTAGAAAAAGAAAATATGCAACACTTAAAAATAGCTATCTCTCTTTTGTAAATTTTGATACATCACCATTCATTCCACTTTTATAGAATTCCAGTTTGCTATAGAGGTTGGTCTCCTGCTTAGAATTACATAAAACATAACACACCTGAGGGACGACTGCTGGTCGGCTGCATTTATCATTTGGAGTTCAGTGTTCCCAATGACAAATATTTACAAACCCAGAGCAATAAGGGCATCTTGAATTAATCAGATTCACCTTTACTGGGCAACTGTTTCTGCTGATGTCTTTGGAATTACTTTTAAAATGAATATTTTATTATGAGTAACACCAGTAGTGACGCCTACTATTAAGGTTGCCAGGCACTATATTATGAGCTTTCTCTCTAGCCACTTTTAAGTTTGCTAAACTTCAATCTTTTGGATTGATACTCCTGCCAGGTGCCTCTCAAGGTAATAGACGTACTCATTTATTTATGAATCTTCATATTTCAGCAAAAAATAATTCAGTCTTCTCTAAGACTGGGAAACAAGTTGCTTGCCAAGGTCAAAATGAAAAACCTGAAAACAGATCTTAAGAGTAAGGATTGGAAAAAAGTAAGAGATGCTCATGAATCTTTTGTGTTTCACATGACCATCAATTCGAATTTGGCCAATTTAAGGACTTGAAAATTTTCATTTCGTATAGTGTAAGAGATGTTAGATTTGGCTACTATGTTCTACCCAAATGTCGTTGCTCCTGAGAATGCTCCATCCAGTTGCAGCTTCCTGTGGTCAAGTTAGACGATGCCACCTCCATGGTGTGACTACATGTACTGCAGACAAGCTTGAGTTTTGAGAAAGACGCTATTGCTGAGAGAAAGAAGGCAAATGAAGATAGAAGAACTGGGGAGCATTTTTCAGAACATATAAAGAACTATAAAATATCTTTTATTTGGAAAAATCAAGTTATAGGTTTTTTGAATTAGGCAGCTAAGGTCAGTTGGCACTTTAGGCAACTTTCTTTAGTGTACATGCCTCAATTTCCCATTTGTTGTTAAAAATAAAAATAATACTGAACAGTTCATAATTTATTCATATTTATCCTGTAAACTAAATGAATCATAAGTATCATGGAAAAAAGGCATATAGCCATTGAAAAATATGATATATATACCCAGAGTGAGAACAAACTGAAGTCTCAAGGATAACCTCTGCTATGGCATTTCCTGCTTTTTGAGTCTTTAATTTCACAATCTTCCAGTTCTTTTAACATATTTTGGAATCTGCCCCATTATTCTCTTAAGTGCCTTACTACTATTCCATTTAGATAAACCACAAACTTATCTAAAATGTAATATAATAAAATTTATGACATTGGAATATGTTGTCCTGAATCCTTTCTGAGACCATGAAACATTTTCCATTGTGCCTGTGTTTCTATTTCTTTAATCTACAAGAGGGAAAGAATGCCAAAAAATTAGTTAGCAAACAAAAATGGTAAGCAATGTCTACACAATACATTATAGTCTTTTGTCTCATCTTAATTCAGAAATGTATGTTTCCAGGTATCCATGTGTGATCTACGAATAACACCTATCATATCATTTATGGAAGCAAACCATAAAGTCTTACATTTCCCTTTCAGATAGTATTTTTTTTCCGGGAAATTTACAGGGTTTTCAACATTATTGGAGAAAACGTGTATGTCACGAAATATAGGTGTGTAGTTCAATTACCTAGCTGGGGGCAAAGACAGACCTCTCTGTCTTGCTTCCCAGAGCTTGTTGAATAAAATGCTGGGGTACGAGAGTATTGCAGAAGAGGGAAGTCCCAGGTGACAGAGGAAGCCAGGATTGAAAAGGATCACTCGGTTTAAGGAGTCTGGTTGTCCTCAGTTACAGAAAATAATACAAGAGATGTAGATGCCCATCACCTTCACCAGAGTCAAGCCAAAAAGCCCCACACTGTGCATTTAGTGGGCCCAGTGAGGCAAGAGCTGCTCCTTTAACACCTGAAGTGTGTAGGCTGACTAGGCATTAACAGCCAGGCCATTGCTCTTGCTTTTTATTCCCCATCAACATTGCTGCTACTTGTGGCTCTGTTTGCCAACCTTTCTTCCCCCTAACTTGGAGAAACTTCAACCCTGTAGCCAAAAGATTCAAAAGCCGTAGCAAAGGAGGGAAATTAATCAAGGGACCCACTAATGGCATGCACTTTTGCAGTAACATTTGACAAAAATGCCATCTGTGGTCTCCCAATAACTTTCCCAAAGTTAAGGGCAACCAATTTGGCTAAAAGCAGGTACATTGCTCTTTTGGATTGAATAAAACCTCAAACTGATTTCAGGAGCCCTTTCAAAGCCTTACAAAAGCACAATATGAAACAAAGCGAGCCTATTGCAAAAGGCTAGTTTTCTAGTGAACTATTTTGGGACTATTATGGAAATGAAACATTCACATACAGTGGAAAATGACAGAGACCTTTTGAAAACTGTACTGATGGGAACTGCTGTACAACAGGAACTAACTGGACTCCTTCTTAAGCACAAGAAGGGTTAAGGATAATTACCATGGGGGCTACTTGCCCTGACCTCTCTAGGCACCCTCCTGTTTTACTGAAATTAAGAGTGCTTTTTCCTGCATACAGTAAGTGTTTTTATCTCTCCAGAAAGTTCAAGAAAGACTGAGTCAAACCTCCAGAGCCTAATTCTCATCTGCACAGAGGCCATATTGCACATGGCAGGAATATAATCATTTTTACATGGGTGCACAGTGCTCTTAAACGAGCCAAGAGGTACACGCTAACTTTGGTGCAAATAAGAACCAAGGTGCTTAGTGTGCTTGCTTCATAGGCAGTTGAGTGGAGAGAGACTGTTTCCCTCTTACCGTAACGATAATAGCTTTTAGCTATTGTGCAATTTCAGTATAAACTCTCTACTGAGTCAACTTACCCCAGAACTGGAGAAACCACCTGCTTTTTCAGTTAATCCTAGGAGAAATAGCTGTCAATCTTAATAATGACATCATATGTAGAGTCAGCAGGGGGAAAAGTACAGTGAGAAGAACTTGCCCACCTTCAAATTCCATGAAGAATTATCCAAATAGAAGCTTGCAGTTGTCACTCCCTCAAATTACTCACAAAATTCACCTCACTGAGACATTAGAGTCTGTACTTCAATACTGTTTGAAAGCAAAGTTGTTCACTATTTTGTTAATAGCGAACAGCTTACGGTTCTCATTCCATGTAGAATTCAAGACTTTTCTGTCCAGCCAGACACCCAGACCAAGACACACTGCAAAGGGAACCAACCAGAGGTTGCACATGCCCAAGGTCTGGGATGTTCTGTGTGCGCAGACAGGCACTGGCTCAGGCCTCAGGCTTGACTTAGGTCTACAAAGGATGTTTCCAGATATCTTGCTGTTTGTCTCTTTTCTTTGTTTTTGCTGCCCTCAAACAAAACACTGCTGAAATACCAGCAACTGACGTAGAACAGAAGCAGTTCCCTTCTCAAAGATGTCATGTACTATCGGATTAAATTAGAATGATTTGGGGTTTACAGTCCTTTTTATATTCAAACAACTACATCCTAATGTGCTTGCAGTGCCATACGTTCAAGCATTTTACTCTTGTAACAAACAAACAGGGAAAGCTTAGCAAAGATAGAGACGCTATAAAATGATGCAGGGTGAGAAATAATAACTAAACTTTTGATTACAATGTAATATAAACATAACTTCCTGTAAACGAGATGGGGGGCATTACAGAGTAGGAGGCAGGGGTCAGCAACCCGACCATCACACTCCCTTGCTGGGAACTGCAGCCCCCAACATGTTGCAGCTGTCTCAATTTAAAGTCAGACTAAAATACCTCTCTAGTGACTCTGTAGACATATTGAGAAACAGAATAAACAAAATGTGCTTATTAAGAACCTTACTGAAGCAGATTCTTTGAAGAATATAATACCATAAAACATAAATTTTAATCTTTAAAATCTACTATCATTAGAACAAAATTCATTATCAGCATTTATAAAATCTCAAAATTGGATTCATACATCATCACTTCCTAGTATTTTTCCTGCTACAGTCATCTTATGAGAGGATCAAAATAGTATTTCAAAAAAAAAATTAATTGCAGAACTTTTTTTTAATAAAACAGAAGATGTAGTCTTGTTAGAGGAATTAGTGCAAAAAATTCTATGACCTGTGCTATATAGAGATCTGAAGAAAAAGATCATAATGGTCCTTACTGGCTTGAGCAACCAAAAGATACAGCTTTTCATCCTAATGTTGATTCTGAAAAAGGAAACAATTATTTTTCTAGTCATAGAAAACTGAATCCTGAAGTATCATATCATTCTCTGCAATTACATTCTCAAAAAATTCTCATCTGTTCGCTGTTTTGAAATACAAGAAGTCTAATAGGAAAGAGGACCTAGCTCTGAATTAGACTCACTGAATTAAATAAACATTTTCTGCTCTGTTTTTGGATTAGTTATATTCTGACATTTTAATCTCTTATCGTCTTTGTTCTGAGATCCTGGTTTAATAAAAAATAAAATCAAGTAACCCTGGTAGTCAGTGTCAATGGTGACAGCTAAAGAAAACTTTCAGTTATCTCTTTTAGTATATTTTCATTCAGAACAGTCAGAGTAATTCTACATCTTCAAGAACAGCCTAGAAGATGGAGAACAAAAGAGAATAACCTTGAATTTTTTAGTTACATTTGGCCAAGAAAAAATGAGATATGACTGAAAAGCAGATAAAGATTGGAAAATGTTATAAACAGATGAATCTGTTTGCATGCCATTGCAAGCACAAGTGATAGAGCTGACCACGTTTTCTTTCATTTGTGCTGTCTGGCCTAATCTGATTGATCTTATTAACTGTTTTTGCCTTGCTAACTGTTTTTACTAACCTTTAAGCTGCTATGACTTCCCACCTGGAGAACGTGTATGCAATGACAGCTGAGCCTATGGGGCACCTTGCCCTTCTGGCCTCAGCTGTGGGACACCTGGAGGACACCAGGAGACATACCATTGGCCCGTCAGTTGTCGCTTCCCCCATGTACCCAGCCCTGGAGCCAAGCACTGGGAGGGAGAAGAGGGGGCAAGCAGGAGACCAGATTTATGGCATACACCTTGATACACAAGATCCCTGCAGTCAGAAAGCATGAAGGTGCCCATCTAGAATAGTGAGTAACACCACGGAGCACCTCTGCTCCATGATGTAGGCTTGCCCATGTGTTCCTTGCTAAGGATCAGCGCTTGGCTTTGATCCAACACAAAAGTCACAACTAAAACTAACAGAGTTACTCTAATGTGTAATCAAATGAGAAGAACCAAAGCTCTAATCTCAAAAGTTCTTCTGTTTCACAATGCATTTTGAAACGTGGTTTTGTTCCAAAGGAAAGTACTCAAAAAAGTTCTAAAAGTTCCTGTGTGAAAGAAAATTCAGAAGAACAAAATTACATATTTCACCTTAATTTTGTTCTTTTTATCTAATTTTGAAGAAACTTTGTTAGTACTGGATTCTTAGAAGTAAACCGACATAATTCTATTGATTTCACTGGCACTATGATGATTTGCTGAAGATGAGAATCTGGCCTAGGTCACCTGAAGTCTACTGTTTTCCTATGTTCTTATGTACTGAAAGCAGAGGAAGGGAAAGTAAAGCATTTACTAGGTGCATATTCTTATTTTAAGCTTCTGCATATGCTATAGCTAAAAACAGAAAGGAAAACAAATGAATACTTAGCATTATTCTGAAGTAATGCATGTATTCAACAAAACTAAACAAAGAAAAATTATGCTTTCAGTTAATAACCAGAAGAACATTTTATATGAAGCATTTTCTTGTGTAACTTTTCAAGCACTGATTGATATATTGTGGCTTATTGCTTTAATTATTGGTTTCAAGAATTACTTATGTGAGAGTGGTCCATTGGAGATAGTCCAAAACTAGCATCTGGCCCACAGCATTGAAAAAATTGGACTTTCCTGAATCCTCGTGTTAGATATTTCACCATCTTTTACACACAGGGGGAAAAGAACCCCCGCTGATACTTCCAAAAACTTCTCCAAGGTATTGTTTTGAACTCAGCACAGGAACAAACAATTCTGTTGTTTGAGTGTTACCAAGCCCACGCTCTCGTCCCTGTTGTTCAATTTTGAAATTACCATACAAAATAGAAAGAGTTCTGTGGTTCAGCTGGTACCAATTTGAATTACTGTTTTAAATGTGAAGAGATAACAAAAGGGAGGTGGAAAAAGATATTGCTCGTGTGCCTTGCTGCAGTCAGCATTTAATTGTGCTAACCCTGAGCAAAGTAAACTACATGATTCAAAGATAATTCTCAAATGTTACGCTTTTAACAGCCACCTCATTTCGCTCTGGGGATGGCGACACTGCAGAACAAGGGAAAGGCAATCTAGAACGCATGTAAAAAGGTTTAAGGCAAGTGTATCGTCCTTGAGGGTCCAAGGTAGCATGCCGCACTTGCCAGTTTGCCAGAACACCAGTACTGTTAATGACACAGAAGATTGCATCAGGATCAGAATGAGTTCATTTCATTGAAACAGAAACAATTCTAAGTCTCCTACCAGTTTTAGTAAAGTTTTTGTCCAGAAGTTTTCTAGTTAAAGAGCAAGGTTGGTTGCCTGTATAACCTGTGCATTGGGACACTAGCTTGAAATAGGAGACCTTCCAGGCTAAAAGGGAGACCTGCTCAGCTTGACTCGGACAAGCTCAAGAAACTTAAAGTCAGACAAAAGCCATGACTTGAAGCTCAAGTAAAAAGATATTTTTAAGCCTTAGAGATATCATAAAGAAAAGTTTATTTTGATGAGAGGACAATTATATTCCAGAAATAACTCATCTTCATATCAGACACTCTGAGTGCCACCTACCAGCACTTAAATAAGTAAACTTTCATTTCTAATAGATGCCCTAAAAGATCACCTGTTACAACTCCATCCAATCCAGGGCTTTATGCTCATGCCCTTAATCTACTAGCACACAAGATTTCATAATAGTCTTCTCTTGATAATACTTGCATCTTCTTCTCTAATGACTATTAAATTATAGGGATTGATTCATCTCAGCATCTTTAAAGTCTTTTTAAATTTTCTTTTACTACTTATTTTACACATTTCATCCTTAATCTTAATCAAAAGAATCAAAAGGCAAGTCCCAGTTACTAATATTGTCTTAATAGTTTCTAAAGCATCATATGCTTAAAATACAAAATCCTATTACACGATGCACCTATAAAGACACTTATACTGAAACAAATAACTGCTTTAGGAAACTTGTCAACCAAGGATTTACGGATCTACTTCAACCTCCATGTCAGAAGTCTGAATTAGGTTCCAACTGAGAGAAAGTGAAACTATCCAATAGTAACATCTACTTTGTGATGAGAGGAAGAGAAATTGGCACCAAATGTATTCTTCTGGAGAATCCAGTAAGTGGATTTGTATCAAGGAATATTACTTAGGAATATTACGATAGGTGACTCAGAAAACCCTGAGACTAACAAGAAATCCATATAATTATATATATATATAAAAATAAATGTATCAAAAATCTAGGATAAGAGGATAATTCTTTTATTACAACAGCAAGTAGCTTTGGAATAATTAGAGAAGTTATTAGGCACACAGTTCTTTTTTGGAGTTTGAAATAGAAGCAGAAGATGTCCAAGCTAAATACAGGTCAAGTTCTCAAGTTCTGCATTTTACCTACATACATATGTCAGATTGTATCTCTGAAAGAAAAAGTAGTCACAGCCTGTGGTGTTAAAAGGATGTTAGTAGGGGATAAAAGTGATAAGGAAAGAGAGAGAAGTAATTTACTGCAGTTTAATAACACCTACCATCCAGTAATAGACACTATTGCTACTATCTCCCAGAAATGAACTGTCTAAATCAATGGTCTAAGTGTATTACATGGTGACTTTTTTATCCCTGCCTTCTGCCTTGATCTACACCTGTACTTAGGTTTTCCTTCTTGTCTTACAAACTATTCAGCTGGAACTTCCCTGTGGCTGTGTTACAGCTGTGATACATGCACATAGTTTTCAAAGGCACTGGGCATTTCCAGGTTTCCTTGCATTCAGGGACTGTCATACACTCTTAACATCCATGAAAAATCAAGGTGTAAATTCCACTTTTTTTCACAGAATATTGATTATTGATACATGGCATGTGCTCCCCTAATTCCACTGCATTCCAACACAATTTTACTTCCTCTGGTTAACTGCATAATGCAGCAGCCACTGGGACTAATCAACAAACTCAATTAAGGAACTTTCCTGTTTACCTCTAGAAACACCTATTCCCTCCAAAGTGTTTACATAACAGGTTATCTAATCAATATTAAAGTAATTAAACCCCACTGTGATCTGTCCTGCCTACAGGCTTCCTTTATCTATTACTATCTCCCTCTGGCTTACATGTCCCGATTTCTTTTCACTAACTACCTGGAATTGTATGTTCCACAAATTAATTGATTATCTTTATTTCATTAACCTTGCTCAATCTCTTTTCCTTTTGCAGTTATCTAAAGGAAGTGTCCTCCTCTTCTACCCTCTAAATCATTCCTTCAAAGCACCATTCTTTTCTCCTGTTTATTCCATTTTTATTTAAAGAAATCATCTAGTAATCAGCTCTTATGTATCTGGGATCTTAAATTACACTCATGTCAATGTAAATAGTTTGTCTTGCCTTGACTTCTGAGTCTTGACAGTCCCTCAGGTCCATTCTTACTTATAGCATTTCAATGTGGAACTAGAGATCATGATTTATTTCATCCTGATTCCCAGGAGGAGGAATACTAGGTCCGATGATTTTAAATAAAACAAAGAAAAAAAGTTTCTGCCTAGCTTGAGGAAATGGACATTTACTAAATACAGCATGTACTTTGGCCGTTCTGCCATGCAGACTAGTGATGAAACACGCACTGATATAGCAGTAACACTTCGATCTGAACACCACAGTTGCAGAGGTACCAGTGTTGCTGTGACGCTGTTACGCTTTGTGCTCTGTGCCACCTTAGCAAGCCCGTTTTCCTTCACACAGTCCCACTGCGCTTCATCCTCTGTCCTGCATACTGAAGAGCTATTGCACTCAGCAGTAACAGGCAGGAAGCAATGGTTGTAGTCCTCCGCTTGCTTGGCAATTTTCTTGCAGTGCCTCAAGAGCTCACGTTAACTGTCACACAAATGCAGGGGGGAAGCAAGTAGGCCATGGTGAGAGGGTGTGCTGGAGGACAGGGGAGAAAAGGATGTGCTCTCACTCAGTCCTGGTTTTTATTACAGCCTCAAGCTTAGAGTATACCAGCCTCAAGGTTTCTCAGAGATGGATCGTGGGAAATCCAATCACCTGGAAGAAATATAGATGGGAAAGAGAAATCTGCCTCCCTGCAGTCTTTATTCTGGTTCCCCATGTAAACTTATTGTCTAATATTTCCTTTCATGCAGATTCTAGCACTCTCGTCTGCTGTGCAGTGCTGTGGATTGACACAAAGTCTATAAATACAATGTGCTTTTATTCCCAGTAAACATTTTCTAACAAAAAAGTCATCTTAGAGTTTTATATGCATATGCATTGATTGCTATTTGCTTTCCTTATAAACTATACCATTTCCTTCATTTTTCTAGGTACCAGTTAGTTTACAAATAATGAAGTGGGAAAAAAAGAGGAAAAATGAGAAAAAAAAGAGAATGTCTAAAGTGATTCTTATTCCAAAATTGTGTAATGTTTGTGAGTTATGCCTCTGTGGGCTCATCTGAAAAACCTCTGAGAATACAAAACCAAAATTAGAGGCAATCGTCTGCCTCACAAATTTACGAACTGAAATTTTAAAACAGCTGTAAAAACAATGGAAGGAACAGTTATGAAGGTAATAAATGACAACACGAACAAGAAGTAAAAGTAAATCACAGCCAAAGAATACAATCACAGCTTTATGGCAGACAAAGCTTTTTGAGGCATTTACCCAGTCAAACTTTAAACAGACAATGGCATTTTAATACTATACTGCTAGAATTCCTAAGTACCAAATTTTTTGCCTGCTGCTCATATTCAGAAAATAAAATCTGTGGGCTATTTGTTTCTTTCTGCATAGACAGGAGATTTCAATAAAAGTACAATTATCTGGTTTCTCCATTGGAAAGCTATATATAGCATTTCAGATTTGCAAGAAAAGTAGCTACGCTCTTTTCAAGAAAGTCCTTTGTAGCTTATTTTTAACAAAGTGTTGCCACTTGAGAATTAAAATCAATAACCCTTCAAAATGTTTCCACTTCCTATCATCTGCACCACTTACAGTATCATTAGCAAGAGACTTGCTTGGCTCAGTGCTTAAAATTGAACGTCCCTCATCTTCTACACCTCTTTTGTCACAGAACTTAGTCTTGAGACAATCTGTTACTCTTTGGAGAAAAAAAGCCTCTAACCTTGAATATTTTAATAATTAAAAAGAAAACACTTAAATCTTTTTCTGATTGCCAAACTTTCTTTCTTTTTCTTTTTTTTTTCTTCTAGGCTATGCCCTTCATTGCTGAAATTATGAGCCAAAGGACTTTTAAATATACAGCACTGTACAACTGCATGCTAAGTAGCACGATATAATGTTCTGGGGAATTAAGGCTGCTACCAACAATAAATTAAACAAACATTGTTCAGTCATTGCTCTTCCTTGTGTTTGTAAGTTACAGGACAGACACAGTAGTCAGTGCAGTGCTGTACAGGGAATCCTCAGCAAATAAAAAGTTCATAAAGGTCTTAGGTAACATTTGTAAGAGCATGACTGAAGTAACACGGACGCCCCGGTTGAAGGTGATGTAGGTATGATAGGTGCCTGCTGATACATCCCTGAAAACCTCACCTAAATATGCAGAACGTAATGCTTTCAGAGATCTCACTCTTTTATTCTCTTTACCATTTTTTTCTGCGCACCAGCTGCCTCTTTTTTCTACTCCAGTGGCTTTGTCTCCCAGTAATCTAGAAGGCCATAGGCCAAACTCGTTAATATTCATCAGTTCAGCTTTTCTTCCATTCTACCCAAGTTCAAAGGGTAAGGTAACAAACAATGGCAGGCTGTGCCCAGAGGCTAATATCCCTATTTATCTTCCTGTGTTTCATCGGGATACAGACACAAAATGAAAACTATTCTGTCCTCAAACGCAAACCTTCAAGAGCTACTGTAATTAAAACCCTAAAATTTCCTTGAAGCCTACAAGAAGCTCAGCGGTTTACTATTCCCATGTTTATAACAGGCAGTCAAAGCTGGTACCTCTGTGGGAGACCTCATATGCCTTTGGTTCCTCCTTTCTAGCATCTCTAGGTCTCTCAAGAGCTATTCATCTCATATAAATTATCATGCATATGGGAGTGTGACACTTTTTCTCTCAATAATTCTCTTTAACTGTGCTGCAAGCCTGGAGATCCTGAATTCTTGCTTTGGTCCTTTACAATGCAATTTACTACCTTCCTCCCTAGCCAAGCAAGCAGATGACTACAAACTCTTCCCCCCAGTTTTATAAATAAAGTAAGCGAGAAGTTCTACAAAGTTGCCACAAGCAACATGAGGAACTTTATCTAGGTCACTAACGTGACAGAACCAGCTCTTACACATTTGGGTCTTGATACCTTTCAGCTCACTAAAGGACTAATAACATGAATTTTTGCTAGGAGCTATGAGCTCATCAATTGCAGATGTCACAGAAAAAAAGAAAGTTGGGCATATTAGTCACTAGTCACAGGATGAGCCACCAATGTGATGCAGCTGCAAAAAAGGTAAATGAGAAGCTAGAGTGAATAAGCCAAGCATTTCCAGGAGAGACTGGAAAGTATTAATCTCTGTCAAAATATCTGGAATGCTGAGTACAGTTCTGGTTATTCCTATTTTTAAAAGTTAAGTGCGATCAGCACTTGCACAGAGAAAAGTTACTGTCAGAGGAATGAAGAGACTATTATATAAGAAACTAGAAAAGCTCATCAGAGGATATGACTATTCTCTATAAATACGCTGCAGGGTAAACACCAGGGAGTGAAAAGAATAATTTAAGCTAAAGGTTAATGTTAGCAGATGAACATATGCATATAAACTGCCTGTGAATTCTCTTGGTCTGGAAATTAGAAGGAGGTTTCTAGTCATCAGGATGATGAGATTCCTGAAAAGTCTTCCAAGTAAAGCAGTCAAGACAAAAACCTCAACTGCTGCTAAGTTTGATCATCTGCATTTTATGCGCTAGCAATGGCAATGCAACTTGCTGGTCCATGAAGCCTTTTCCAGGCCTAGCTTCTTAACACGCTTCTTCCAGAGACACAGACAGACCTGAGGATGTTCACATCTAACATGCCTCTACTGCACCACAAACTCATGGATCTTGTGAAACTTTGTCCCTAGAAAGGGCAGAAAGCAACCTCTTTTATGCAAAAAAAAAAATGCCTTCACTACAAGTGAAACAGTCTCATGACTGCTGGGTTCAGACTTTTATCACCTTATCACACAGGGAAAAAATATAGGGGAAAAAATGATAACCCATTAAACCAGTTTTCTCCAGTGTACTCAGATTACAACTGATATTTTGTTTATCGTATCCTTTAATGGGTTCAGTCAGACCAAAGTGTCCCTTTTAGACTGGGCAATGACTAGATCATAGTGCGCATTCACAGAAAGTTACATATGGGAATTTCTTTCTGAACACAGAGAATGAGACGCTCTTTCTCTAGCCTCAAAAGAGGTCTGAATTTGAGGGTAGCTAACATGTATTTCCAGAGGTTAGTCTTATTCTTAAAAGAGGAATATTATCTCTAGACATAGCGGAAGTACTGGTTGAACTTAGATTCAGCCCTTGGTCTTAACATAAGCCTGCTGTGCTCTCCTTTTGGTATTCAGCTAAACCACTGGAGATGCCCGTTACTACACTACTAGGTTGTGCCTCTAACTCTTCACAACAGAGATGAGGTGCAGAGAGCGTGCATGAGGGGAGGCTTACCTTACTACAGATTTATAAACAAAGATTTCAATCCATTCACCTCAAATACTTTATAGGCTTTTTAAATTTATGAAGTACACACATATTTCTGCTTAGCGCATCTGGCAGATTGTAGCACAAGGCGTTTGACTGAAGTGCATCGAGCTTCATGGGACAATTTGGGTTAATATTCACCCAGGACAGAAAGCTTGGGTAGAATTTAATCCTAACTCACCTTATTTATAAAGTCTTTTGATTTGCACAACTATTTATTTACTGTTGTGGCACCTATGCGCATTTTAGGTAGTACAGGCTTCTCCAAGAGCCCCACTGCCACTAATAATTAACAACTCTAAAATACGTTAGTATCTTCCAGCTAGCAAAAAAACAAAAACAAAACCAAAAAAACTCTACATGCTTTTCAAGTAAGTCTTGAAGACTGACAGATTATGTCCTATTCAGACAATTAAAAACATCTCCAAAAGCTGACAACCGTAATGGAAATATGGAAGATCCTTTCCTACCACATTCCTCATTATTTTGTCCAAGCACCGTGGACCCACTCTGCTCCCACACCTTGTCTTGCAACTCAGCTACCAAGTAATCTAACTTCCAGGAAGGGAGCAGCATCTCCCTCAAGCTTTCTAAATTCATATTAAAACACAGCTAGTTAAAAGGCTAGCAAAAAAAGGGAGAGAAAAAACTCAGAGTGCTCCGAGGGCAATGCCCCAAATTGGAATCTCACTCCCTCATCTGTGAAACCCCCTATCCAGGTCCTTGCTGCTTCTTTTCCCCCCCTCTATTTGCTTGGCTGCAAATGTCTCCTCCCTCTAGGGAAAAGATTCTTGGTAAGAGCCTGCCTAGTAACAGCGCTGGGGAAACTTCCTATCAGCAAGCAGAGGCTTTACGAACAGTATTTCCAATATGCTGTTCTCTCTCTTGTGCTACCAATGGCCCATATGGTCCCCACATGAGGAAGCCTTCATCTCAGAAACTGCCCATCACTGTAAGAATTTGAAGAGTAAAACTGAAGTTGATACATCATATGGAATACTTTTGTTCAGTCCTCACCCTAAATACTCATTTATTGTGTGACAAAAGACCTCAAAAAAAAAAAAAAACAGGAAAGTCAGGGTGAGTGCTTGCAAAGTCCAGTATATTTGCATATACACAAAGATATTATGCACAAAGGGTTGGAGGTTGATATTACGTTTACACAGGCAAAAACATAGGTTTGCATGAAAAGGCTTATAGCCTTGTGTTTCATTAGCCATAGAGTGAACACAGACAATCACTGCAAAGTAGTGTGCGCCATTTTCCAGATAGATAGTTAGTATTTCTCTATAATTTTCTAGGCAACAAGACCCTACGCTTGATTAGTTGGTCAGTTTTCTACTCAGGCCAACAAGTCTGTGCTCATTTGCAGTTCAGATGAAATCAATATTTATCCATCACTCATATCTTCTTTGCTCATAAGAAAAAACTCCTAGCAGAACTGTAGGGATGGTGATGGTGAGCTAATCACTTCTCTAGGGACCTGCAGTTCTTGACTGCACTTCACATTTCCTGAGCTATAACCTCAACAGCCATAATTTTGTGCAGTAATTAGACCCTGACAATGCTTATTTCTTAAATTTTTGCCATACCTAAACATGCCCCAATCATAACGCATTCAGCATTTTAGTCATAGGATATTAATATCTGCCCCAATACTGTCTACCTCCTCTGCACTAAAAGCATTCTTTTCTGACTTCTTAGCAGCTCAGCTCAAAATCCCAAGATAACTTGTTTTTACGACTTTTATATGCAATAGGAGGAGCCCTCTTTCTCATGTGTCCCTTGAATGATGAGTTGAAGGGTTTGGCCTTTTTTTTTTTCCTTTTGAACTTCTGGACTTAAGCAGCGTTAATTGCTACAAAGAGTAAAAACTATCTCTACGACGAAGAGCATGTTCCATACTACCTTTCCTTCCCCCAAAACACTTCACTGCATCTAGCACTCATTAGGCCTCCACCATTATCAGAAAGCAGCAGCTGTAACAGCCTTTGCCAAAACACAAGTCTATTTAAATAGACAGGCGTTCATACAAACTGGGTAAGTGAATGCCTACAAGACAGTGTTCTTTAATTACTCCTGGTGTCAGCTAGGGTCCTGTGCCTCAGTTTAACATCCCTCTCCAGATGACAGTAAATAATATTTCTCTCCCATAATATAAAGAGACAAGCTCAAACCCTAGCCCAAGAAAATCAAGATGCTTTATCATTAATTTTCGCCAGGCTCTTTCTCCTAGCAAGAGCACTCCTTAGATAGTCATTTCTGATTCAGCAAATACATTAGGCATGTATGTTCAGTGTTTATATCATTAAGAAAGAGCTTACAAACACGGAGGAGTTAAGTTTACCTACAAAAGAAGAAGAGAGGGGGAAAAGGTCTTTTCTTCCTACTGTCGGAGATAGGAGATTACATTGCCAAGTGTTCGTTAACAAAAACGCTGTTCACTCCTCCTTTGAGCACACCTTTGGCCAGACTTGACTTAACTGGGAAGGGCACCTACATGTTCCTGAAAAGCGCAGACAAGGAGGAGCATGTCAGAGATTTTTTGCTGGTGAAATCCCTCAGGAATCAGGTAAATGATACTCAAGTTCTATGTTCTGTGAGTCCATGAGATCTTTCCACTCCTCTTATGGGAGTTTTTCCTTCCTATTATTACAAAGAAAAATTAATGACCACATGAATTTAGCTTTAAATGACCTCTATCTATACCATGAACAAAAAAATCAAAGAGAAGTGGTTTTGGAGAGAAAGGACATATCCCCTTATTTTTCCATTACAGGCAAAGGTTTTAGACTGAGTAGAGCATGGGAAGATAGACAGTACAGTTGCTAATAGTGACTTGAAAGGACAAACTGAAGAACACAAAAGTAAAACAAAAACAAAAAAACTTAGTGCTGAATGATCTCACTGTTTGTGGATAAATAACCTCCTTCCTTCATCTGATATCATCTCTTCCATTCAACATTTTCCTTCCTTAACCACTCAAACTCATATGCACTTCTGTATTTCTTTCATCCATCTGTGTGAGTTTGAAAGTCTTGGTCTATACAGAGACATCATGACAGTATGGCAGAGAACTGAGATCACAGCTGGCTGATCTATAAACTAGCATACGGAAGTTAGCTTCAAAGAAAAAAAGTGGGTAGTCAATAGCTCTGAAAACTAGCCATTTCTCTAGCCCAAATTCTTCACTTTCAGTTCTCCAGTTAGAGCCCTTAACCTTGAGATACCATTAAAAAAGATAGACCTTAACCACACTGTATTTTCAATTCTGTAAAACGTCTGTTCTTGTCTAGCTTTGCAAAAACATTTATTACATTGCTGTGGTAGAGATGGAAACGTCCTATATATTCATCTTTTCGTCATCTAGCCAAACTTTATGGTACTCTCACTGCACATATCCTGCTGGGTTTTCTAATTCCATATAATAGCACAAGGGAAAGATGTCCTTCATGAAAGACAGGGAAAAAAGAGTGACGACCTAGATAGAAAGTTTATTAGGAGGTTACAACTGATCTCCCTAACTAATGCCATGCTTTCTGGGCAAGGGTGTGCTCAATTCATAGAGACCAGCTACTGCTGCAGCTACCTAGGATGAGAGTGGGACATTCAAATGGATTCCTGCTGAAAGCTTAATGAAAATTCCGCATTAGGACAATACAGAAAGGCATCTGTTCTCAAGATGCTGATGCGTTGGATGGTTTCTCATTCTGCTCTGCTTTTATTTGTTTTCTTAAATACTAGGCAGGAAGAAATAATCACTGCAGATTTTAAATTCATTCACAATTCTGAGGTAAGAAAACAGAGCAGATAACAATGAAAGAAGCTTAATATATTTTTGACTGGAAACTAATACAGTTATAGATGGAAAATTCTCTATAAAAATAGGTGAAGAATTCATCCAAATCAAAACAGTTTATCACCCTGAAGTATAAACTAGAAATTCTTCATATGCCCATACTGCAGGACGAGACAATTGAAAGGTATTATTGCCTCTAGATAGGTGAATATGACAAACGTGGATCTCATTTCACATTTTTCATGGTTTTTGATGAGAAATTTTTTTAAATTGAGCTTGTTCATGTCCAACATACCAAAACGCAAATTCTTTGGGCAGCGTTTAAAATCACTATAAGCGCTGAAAGCAATCACTACCAGTCCCGTACTTTTCTCTTCAGACCTTTCAGATGTAACCCATGCAATCCCCTCCCTCACTGCAATGACAGGAAGTCTGCCTGAGGATGCACGGGCATGCTCAGTCATTGCTTTTCTGCTCCAAAAGCTCCTCTGCAATCCTGGTACTCTCCTACCTGGAGCACAGCCCTCATCCTCTTGCACGTTATGGGTAAAGTGTCAGATACCAGTCGCACCGTATTTGGAACACGCGTGTACGTGTATATATAAACTTCTTGATTCTGGGGGATTTTTTATCCATTAAAGTACCATAAACAGCCCTTGACAGCTGAAGTTAAGCTGCTCCTAGATGCTGGCACAGCATATGCAGGACATGCTGTGCAGTATTGAGGGCCTGATTCCTTCTGTCTCAGTCTGACTCCTCTGGCTGCAGGTGGGTAACTAACACATCTCACATGCAGCTTCCTGCAGGGCAACATAACTATCTCAAAAACAGGCACCAGGAGGGATAATATAAGCCAGGTCTCAGATTCTCAAGTACTGTTTTAAACATTAGGACAGAGTTTAACATAACCTTAGCATAAGTAGCAATCCCTCCTGCAGTAATGTTTATTTTGCCATCCAGGTTGCAGCAGACTGCCTTGGATAGACGCTGCTCTTCTCTTCCTGAGAAGGATCAAGGGGATGTGTGTGTGTGTATGAGTGTTTGTGTGTGTGTGTGTGTGTGTGTTTGTGTGTGTGTTTGTGTGTGTGTGTGTGTGTATTTGCAAAGAGTTTCTTTTTTGCTGCATTTTGAGGCATGTTTGAACATGTCTACCAAACCCCCTTGGCTCAGAAATTTTTCCATATAAAATGTTTGCAATTTTGTGTTATGCTGATAAGCAAATTACCCAATTTAGGCATAACTTCCTGACAGCTCAAGTGCTGAACATCAGGCTTTTCCTCAGACAACATAACTGTAGGGAGAGCCCCGTGGGACTTTTCATCTCCCTGCATGCTATCTTGCCTGCAGAGCTAAGCTTGTCGTTTAAACTACTGTAATGCGGTGTAAGCTAACTGAATACATGTGGTGAATAATAATGTCTTATTTTGCAAACCATACATTAGGAACCAGCACCACTGCAAATCAAAGATCTTCTGGAGAGATGTTGCTTGTGCACCGTTACACATGCCACTGGTTTAGGACTGGAGATGAAGATGAATACTGAATCCTGCTGAAATTATAGAACTATTTAAAAAATAGAAAGTAATAATTTAAAATAGAACTTAGAGAAGATACTAGCACTAATGCCTTAACTCTTTAAAAAAAAAAAAAAGGGGGGGGGGGGGGAGAGAAAGAAGCAGCCAGGTACTGGCATCATGTGCACAGAGAAAATGTGTGATTGTAATTTATCTGACTTGTTTCTATAATGAAAATTGTAAAAGTAGACTAGCACTCTATTGTATTGTGCCACGTACAGACATCTATACTGATTGTAAAAGGATGTTAAAAAATGGCTGAATGAGAACAACTTTACCCACGCTTTGCTGAGCAGTACTGAACTAGACAAGAGGCAACAGAAAAGCAAGGTTTTGATTAATAGATTTCAATGATCACAACAGTTTGAACAGCCACCCTTAACTACTACAAAGAGGTATCCGAAGAACACATTCCATTTAGCAATATTCTGTGTCATCCGTTCCTCACTGAATTTGATGAAAACACTCCAATCACTTATGGAGATGGCTGCTATCGCGTACTGGTGTAGCTAGGTATAACTTAATTACATGAATATTTATTACTTCAAGTGCAACCTTTCAGGTGCTTATTCCAAACAGAGTGATTTTGAATAGCTATTGGTCCTATCTAAGTATTTTGTTACATACAAGTTTCTTATATCCACAGCTTGCCTGACTGTAGCAAAGACTAGAACACAGCTGATTTTAAGTGTCATTGTTTTTTTTAATTGAGCATGTACCTGGTGTCATTTCTTCAGGATACTTATATATATATGTTAAAAGAAAATATGGCTAAAAAGTAAAACAATCTCAGAAGCCTACTGTATTTCTCCCCATTTAAAAAATGGGCAAAATAAAACCTATTTATTTTAATTGACGTTTTAGGTATAAAATCCCACGCAATACAACTATAATCATAACAGAGTACAGGTCAGCTTCAAAATGATTTGAGAAACAAACAAAAACAGAGCCTAAAATGCTTATTCTTCATGTTTTCCCAATAACTAAAGTAGAGCAATTTTAAAGAGGAGGGTTATTCCAAAAGGGTTCATTTCACACCATTTAAACTTTACCTAAATTAATGGTAAGTTGTTTACCCAAAAGACCACACACTTTTTGCCTATTGAGACTATAATTCTAGTGGATCTTAACACTACTGGCAGTTAACCCGCTACTGCAGATTTTGGCTCTCACTGAGTAAAATGAAACACGGAAAAAGGCCCCCGTGGCATTCTGCTGTGTCCCTACAGGACACTGTTATGCAGTACTGATTCTAGTCCACCGTTCACTGATACAAAGAAGAAATCTTGATATGAAGAAGCTAACATATCACATCTATATTGAACCAAAAGCAAATAGTTTAAAAAAGACAAGATCTTCACCCAAAGCCATGACAATTCAGTTGAACACTTCCATTTTCCCAGAAGAGAAATCTCATCTGATCACCTGTACTAAAAAAAAGAGAGGGGGAGGAGTGAATGGAAGGTTTGCTTTGCTTGTGTGACCTACATAAAACAACACAACTCCCCTATCAAGGAATATTTTATATAAATGTTAAAACCAGTCCACATTAAAGCCAGAAAGAGAGAGAGAGATTAGCGAAGGTTAATTCTCTGTGCTTTCAGAAACCTCATAGCTTGGAGCAATAGGAGCTAGAGACCACAAAGCATCTGTAATTTTAAGATGTCTACGGGCCACAGTGCACAGTAAGATAGAGTCATCTTTTTGCAAAAGCTGCATCCACAGCTGATGACAGATGTTTCCTGCCTAAATATGCAGAAAGATAGCAGCAAAGAAAGCATCACAAAATACCACTATTTTAAATTTTCAAATGGTCTATGTGAACTAATTACTGCAGTAAGAGCCCTGAACGCAAAGACAAGATGCCTCCTATTCACAGCACAAATGAAGGCGCTAACTCAATTTTTTCCTTTACCAGGATCATTCAGACATGATTATTAAAGTACATAATGGGAAGCATTAATAGACTGTTATCCTCCAAAAATATTGCAGACACTCCCATACATATAGAAGAAAACAAATGGGATATATTTGAAAACTGGCAAAGTCCACTTCAATGCAAGTTCAGCGAAAATTTAAAGAGAGAAAGGTATAAGAGGAGGCAGCAGTCATTCTAGGCAGCCCCCTGCATTCTCTGTGGCACCTCCTCTGAGGCAGAGGAAATCCAGGTACAGCAGGTTCTGCAAAATAGCAACTTTCTGAGGAAGCCTGCTGTAAGTCTTTTTATTTTTTATTCCTTCTTCCCTTTCCTGTAAGTTGTTTGAGATTGAGCTGGCTCATGGGTATACAAAGTAAACAAATCTATACTGATGTCTTGATGGTGCTTACAGGACTTCCCTGAGACAGGGGGGCAATGTGCAGAGAGCGGGGGCCTGCTGTGGTCCTGAGGTCACTGGCTGGGAAAAAGCAGCTGAACTGTCATCCTCTCTCTAGGTACCTAGTTCTTATGTTTTTCACTGAAGATAACTCTGATGTCACCACAGTCAGACTTTGTCACCTCCGATTTGTCCTACCTTTTTTTCATGTGATTAGGTGACAAACTAAAGCAAAAATACCTCAATGTCTTCCCTTATCCCTGAGTTTGCATACAATGATTCATGTGCGTGAAAAGAAAGGGAACTAGGAAATTATTCTCTTTCTTCATTGCTTTGCACTCACAGATCTGGCTTTGCTCTTCTCAGCCTTTTGCTCTTCTCAACCTTTTGCTCTTCTCAGCCTTCTGCTATAATCATGCACCCACGGGATACAGCGTATTGCAGCCAAGGAGTAGACGTACTCAGTACTGAAGATTTGGTCAGTCATATATCACATCCCAGTATGAATTCTGAATAATATTCCTTTAGTACAGATTGAAAGGATCCTTATTAGCTGTGAGAAGCTGGGTTCTTTACATTTGCCTTTGTCACAGACATGATGTAACTTTCTGTTCCCCTTTGGTATTCTCTGCCTGCTGGACACATTCAGACTGTCTGGGCAAATGACCCTTCAGTGAAGTGAGTCACAGCTTCGAAGGTAGAATACAATTTCATTATTTTTGGTGCTGTAAGTAACAATTACTTTAAAATGCACAGAATTCAGCAAAATGTACACAGATGCTTACTACAGAATAACAAAAGCTTTGCCCTCTCTCCATCCAACTAAGCTTTAACATCTTTGGTCCTTTAGACCCTTTGCCATAACCCCTACTTCCTGAGCCTTTTCCGTATTTCCTTGTCAGACTGTGATTTGTTTCCATGCTCTTTCCTGTGGCTGCAGGAGAGAGATTTAATCTAACATTTAATCTGACTGACACTCGGTTTCCTCTATTCATAGTATCTTTACTTTCTTCGGTTCATTTTAACTTCCCCATCACACTTAGCTCCTTTATTTGTTTGTTCCTCTTTAGATAGGGAGAAGCGCGTAGGCTGTTTACTTTTCTTGCTTTATATAACGATTTTCTCAGCTATGCAAACAGTATCAAGACGGTGCTGTTCTTTAGCAGACAGACATTTTGCTGGTCAGTACCCATGAGAACATTATTAGTTACTCTTCTCCTTGCTTTTGTATCTCTTGCTGGCCATAGATTTGTTATTCCTTTTCCTTGTCCAACTGCATTAACACTCTACTGTGATGGGAATATCATAATAGGATTTTTTTTGCTATTAATATCATTAATTACCAATGCTAATTAGACACACAATAGCATGAATACTTGTGGTTTACCGCATCCTGTCTCCTTATGCCTAATGGTTTTAATTCCTGATTTGCTTGAGATGGTAGTTCATAACGATGAAAAAATTATCTAAGATCACAACTGCAAGATCCAGAGGAAACATGGTTCTTCTGTGTTGAATTCTTCCCAGTAAGGGTTTGGTACCAGTACGGTACGAGTGTGGTACTAGTGTCTGTGGGAAATCGCAATGGGTTACTGAAGAACCTCAAAAGCAACAGGAACAGCCAGCCCCAGATCAGCAGTTTAGAACTGTTATTCCATGTATATCCATCCAGAAGGCATGCAAAATAGCAACTGAAATGGCATTAATAAGATCCAAGCCAAGATACTAACATTGCCATTTAGCCTAACGTTTTGGATTCATTAGTAACCTAAGTTGTCAGCTCCTTAAGAAGAGCTGAGACAAAAAGGCTTTAAATAATATACATCTTGATGTGGATTTTATAGCTCTTATATTCTTCCATCCTCATTTAAAATCTTCCTTCTGTAAACCCAGCTCATATTCTCCCATGATCAAATTCACCTGTTAGGCCTGTCTTTCATCTGTTCTTGTGCCTGTTACTGATTCTTCAGAAATTCAGGTCTTTTTGCTCAAACACAGCTAGGGCCTGCTGTGTCTCAGTGCTCTTGTGGGACCATGGCTCTTGCATCCTGCGCCAAAGCACAGTCTCACTCAGCCAGATGGAGAGCATCTCACTCAGCTCAGTGGCTAACAAAACACATGCAGTCCCTGGGTGGCAGAACAGGACTGGGTGAAACAATGGCTGCCAGAGAGCAAAAATAACAGTTCAGTTTCTTTAAAACTGTGAGCTTGATAGTCCTGGGGCCTGAAGTTCTCCAGCTAGAGAATGAATTGCTCAGCTGGTTTCCTCATACTTTCACTACCATGCTATTGTGGGAATCAAAAAAGTTATGTAATTCAGTCTCCACATAGCCTCAATGTTTTCCTCCTTTGCCCACACTATGCCCAAGACAGCCACTGTTTATTTGCAAACTAGTATAAAATGACTAACTAATTACTAATTTGCAAATTACTAATAAAATTACTAATTTCAAATTGCTTAGCTTGGCAAAACTGCAAAATTCTTATTGCAGATGAAATTCTTTATATTTGCTGTATCTGCTAATAAGTTTGGTCTTTGGGTAAGGACCAAAGTAAGGTAAAAGCGTTACCTCTCTTTCCACATGTTGTCAGACTGTTTTCTTGTGTGCTTCCACTCACAATAATGGACTCTTGGCAGCAATGCCTGTGCCCTCACCAGGGTATAACCCCCTTCCTGCACGCGGCCCTGAAATCTTGAGGAGCAGCATGAAAAAAGCTACAGCAACAGCATCAAGCAAATCTGCTCAGAAAGAAAAAGAAAGCTGGAGAGAAAAAAGAAAAGAAAGAAAGGAGAACCAGGCACAGCGCAAAGCTGACAAATCCCCTGTAAGAATAAATAAATAAATAAATAGAATAGAATAGAATAGAACTAATGGATGAGGGACTGAAAGACAATAGCTTATCAGCCATCAGATGTATTAAAAAGTTCCAATTTCACACTCTGACACCTTACATTACTGAAGAGAAAGATATAAAATTGTGCATTGATCAGAAGAAAGCAAAACATTAACGGTTCCCCCCCACTCCCCATCTGCAATTTGTAGTTTGGAATAATATGATGAGAACAGGCATTAAAACAGAGATAGAATGACATCTACTGGCTGTCAGAAACTGGCTTGTTTCACTGCTGAAAATGTTTTTTTTCCCCTTCTTTCTCAAATTATAATATTTCATCTGATACTTCTATTAGTAGCAGTCAGAATCATCTATTGGATGGTAAATAAAGACCAGACCAAAAACTTCCCCAAACAAAAGCCTTCCTTGGTTAATTTTTAACTGATTAGCCACCTCATTAAAAATACCAACATAAATATCTTAACACGTTTCAGATCTTTAATGCTTGGTAATAAATAGATTCTCTCCTTAGAGCAGTCGGAAACTGCAAAAAAACATGGTGCAGTTTTGCATAGGATACAGGTTTTCACAATCTATTTTACTAGAATAAATAACGCTGATAAACAGAACTCTATTGCTGCTATCCAAAAAATAATTAAGCAGCTAAATTTTATGGTGGTGCATCACTTCCTAAAGCATAGTCCCACCGACTTTTCCTGGATGAATTTAGGGCATTATTGTTCATTTTCTTTACATAAAAAGCATACGAAAGTTCTCAGGTTGGTTAGCAGTCTAATGATCACCACTTTTTTGGATTTCCCAACTCTCTCTTTGTTTACTGATTCTAAATATTTTCATATGAACAACACAGTAGTTTCCAAGGGTCTCTCTGCTCCTACTGCTTTTTTTAACCAACCTAGAATCATTATTAGTGATATAAAAATCTCAGGTCTTCAGATTTTGTCAAAGATCACAGAAACATCTCAGTCATAAGTGGATGTTCTCCTCTGTATTATGCATGTGTTCTTGGCCTCTCCATTTATGGATCTTCTCCACATGAATATGGATGGCCCTCTTCCCTGATAGCAGTGATACTCTGTGGGCAACACTGCTAGTGCAAACAAATTGATCTTGCCCACTTTCTATCTGCCACAAGATATATTTTCTCCTCTTGCAGTTTCTCCATGCTGGTTAATTAAACTCCTCTCAGCACTCATGTGTGCTCACCAGGAAACATCTCGCTAGCTCTCACACCTCTGCTAATAAGCAGAAATTAGTGTGACATAGATATGAGCATTTGGTCATTTTTGGCTAATATATTCAGCTCAGAAACAGAAAAATGCTAAGGAGATCACAGTGCTATGTTTATTAGGAAGACAGAAATACCAAACATCAGTTGAGCTGCTGTATATATCCAATATTAATGCACATCTATATTGCATACATTAATATGACATATGACTGAGAAACAAAACTAAGATTCAGTCCTAGCCTTGAACTGCTGCCATAATAGACAAAAACATATAATGAGTTAGCATGTAAATAAGGGTAGGAAAAAAAGTTGAGGATGAATACAAGTAAGGGCAAGAGCTGATATTTGCAAAAGCTGCCTAGGTGATTTAGGCATGTCCTTCTTCAAATTGTAATGGCCTCTCCACTGCAATCAATGGATACAGCTCCAAAAGGAACAACACAGCTGTGCAGCTGCATGGAGGTGCGCTCCCTTTCCTCCCAGCATCAAGGGCTTGGAATCAGAGAAGGGGACACAGTGCCAAGTGGCAGCTGTGAGAAGAGAAACAGATATCTTCCGATGCTCTGTACCACATCAGTTTCTCTTTGTAGCGTCTCTTCTTCTTTAGATACCTGGCATGCATTACTGCGGACCTGGAAGGAAGCTATACTGCTGCGCTAATGGGCATGAGTTGCCATTGACACAGCAGGACAGAAAGAAGTGGATGACCTTTCAGCAAATCTGTGCCTGCTTACTCATATGCCTTTTTATTTTTTCTGACGTAATGTACTGTAAGTTCACAAAGTGTTCCCAGGCATTCCTTTGGGACAGCATGGATATATTCATAGTACCTCTCTTTGTCCTAACCTATTGTCTTAAAAAAATAGCTAACAATGCACTAACCTGAAACTGATACAAAGTTATTGTTAGCTTTATAGTGGACAAGCTATCAGAGAAAAGAAGTCAATAAGAAACATTCTAAAATTAGCAGGAATAGTAACTTAAAGCAATTTACATTTGAGCATCAGTAAACTGGTTATATATTGAAGCCATATCCAGATACACTGAATAAATATACTGAAGATTTGACATGTTCCACCATGGATAAACCTAGCTTGAAGTAATCAAAACCATGAATTTCTTGGAGTAAAATTCTCCAATGTTCAGTAAAATAAAGAAGCAATCCAAACATCATTTAGCATTCTATTACAGGTTTGAGTCTTTTAAAAACTGATTTACATGCATGTGTGTGCCTATACATATATTTACGAATGACAGATTTCATTCCAAATAGCTGAACAATAAAATCACTTTGTCTAAATACAAACGTTGGGATTGGAAGCCGTCGTCAGCACTCAAAAAGAACTCCTCCCAGAAGTGAAGATACCTTACATAATTGTGTCATTTTTCCAGTATTGAAAGTAGAATGCCACAGATAAGGTGAAAAATTACTTTGCACGACAATACTTTGAACATCAAGCTTACTTAAAAGAAAGCTTGAGATAATGCAATATTCTCTTATACAATCAGCAATGAGGAAAAAGAAAATAGTTTAAGACATTAGGTACCACTTTGGCTTTGCAGTAGCAGACCTTTGATCCACAAATTTCAGGAAATTCATTGAATGAGATTTTATTTTAATTTGCTAATAAGTAATTAACTTCTGCTTTAAATTCCAACAAAATCTCTGATCTTATTCTTCCATTGGGTTTCACAGTCCCTCAGAGAAGGCGGAAAATTTTAATGTGATGGCAAGCTGTAGTGTTTCGTGCTCACAGACTTTAACCACAAAATTCTCAAATACTGGTTGTTCGTAAAATCTACCGTTAGAGATTCAAAATGGTTAGCCTATTCTGAAAGTTCTAGTTCAGACAGGAAGAGAACAGTGGACTGCTTAAACTCAAATTATTCATCAAAACAATTCCCTCAAAAAAACACAGCTTGAAATATCGTTACTTCCTAGGGGGTAAAATCTGTCATTTCGCCCAGCTCAGAATGATACAATGGAGTTGTTCTGTGATTTCTGGGTGACCAATTCCTGAGTACTACATAGACACCCAGTAAGTCACAGAGAGCAGAGAACTGCTGCCAAAACTTACTGATTTGGATTGTCCAGTCTGAGTGAGAAGACTTGTTCTCACTTCTTCTTATAGAAGACTTCTTCTTATATAACCTCCATCTCCTTTGTGTACTCTTCCACTCAAAAATCTACCTTGAGATGATCCAAGGGATTCATTTTCCTTCCATGAATATATTCAAAGATGATGAAACATCACATTGAAATGTCTTTGTTAGCATTTGTTTTGTGAAAGGTGCCATTTTATCTTGTATGCCAATGACAGCAGTAACTGTTCTTGAATGATGTGGAGTCCCTAGTGAACAGGTTTCCCTGCACCGTGCATCTCAGGTGTGGGAGAAGTTTTTCATTCCACTGGTACTTGTGAACAACAGCTGGAATTCTAACCATCCTCACAGGGAGACGGCCACTGGGAAATGGCAGCAAGCATGAGTGAAGAATGTCTCTCCTGGTCCAGTTTGACAGAGTTCCCTGTCAATTCATAGCTGCATCAAACCTCAGAATGGTTGAGGTTGGCAGGGACCCCTGGAGATCACCTAGTCCAGCCTCCTGTTCAAAGCAGGGTCAGCTGCACCAGGTTGCTCAGGACCATGTCAATGTTTGAGTATCTTCAAGGATACAAGCTCCACAACCTCTCTGGGCAACCTGCACCCATGTTCAATCACCTTTATGATGAGAAAGTTCTTCTGTTTCAATGAAATTTCTAGTATTTCAATTTGTGTCCATTTCATGGTCTTGATTTGGTATCTGCATCTACAGAAAACTCTCCAAATTACTTTGTACTAAAGCAGAAAAGGTAATATTTTTCAGCCTGTGGTATTCTTTGAAAGGTCTAAAATATTCCCATGGTATTAGAATAAAGAAAGGGATTTATGCCATAAGTGGTAGTTCTCTAGCCCTCACTTAGAATGTGGAAAACTCTCTTTTGCTGACCAGAAATTAAATCCCGGAATCCAAGAAATTTCTGAGGAATTTTGCCAATGAAAATGCTGTTGGTATGTCTTCCAAAAAGTTCCGGTTTTGACAAAATGGCATTTTTGCCAAAAATAAAATAAAACAAAATAATATAAAATAAAAGAGCACAGCACACTGCAAGGTTTTTTTCCCCACTGTCTCTGCGTGCAGCTCCACCTAAATACATACCTCTCCTGTTACATGAATCAAGTCCACAGTTCATGAGAAAATGAGGAGGGTTGAAGTCATATCTGACTTCACACCTCACAACCATTAATTCTTGCTACCATTAAATTACATTTTTAACTTGTATTTTGAAATGGAAATATAAAATACAAAGCTACAATGCAGTAGTTTTTACAGCAGGCTAATGTGACATAATATGGTGTTTCTTTCATTTTTAATGAATTAAAGTGATTACAGCTTAGTAATATTTAGTTCCAAATATGTATGTCTGATGCTAACTACACTACCAAGGACCATCAGGTTTATCGAAAAGTAACTTATGCTTAAGATATTACATAAAATCATGTCCTGTGGTAGCCTGCCTGCTATTTTATCTCATGATTGTTTTGTATCTTCCAATAAAAGTGATACGTTAGGATAACTGGATTGTAGTCATTCATTGACCTTTTACAATAAATTCATCAAGAAAAGTTCCATCTGGCTGAGGGCAGGAAGATTTAAATGTTTTGTCTACTTAATAGAGTCCAGGAAGGCATAATGATTTTATATAAAACTATAATGTAGATTCTATGATTTGCATAATAGTCTAATAAAAATGCTAGCCATTTCAATGAATGCATGCTACCTTCTCCAAGATGTACTGGTATAGATTCAAGTCCCATTTCGGGACCAAGAAAAAAAGAGGCTTTTACCATCTGCTTAAATTATGAAAAGAAACAGAAAACATTGTATTACAGCTGGGTCCTTGCCTGGGTCTCTGCATAAAGTGTGAACTATTGCTGCTTGAACTAAGACCAAATGCACCATAGCTAGTGGTTATACTAATTCACAGTCTCTGTAAATCATCACTGAGTGAGTGATTGTCAGTATGGGTATTCACTTCTTACCTTCTCTGGCCAAGATATTGTAAATGGGTTTCCGAAGTTCATTTCGATCCTTAATGTTATCACCTGCAGGCAGCACCTGGAGCTTACTTTTCAGTTGCAGCTTTCATATCAGTAACATCTACAAAACAAAGCAGAATAAAACTGAGTCCACTATTTATGATATAGGAACTGAAATACCTGAGTAAAGATATTAGTGATTTTTGTTTTACAAATGCATAATTCAAATAGCATTTTCTACATGGTTGAATACTTTTATTCAGCCTCTTCTGGCTTAGGTGAAAGGTGTGGTTAAGGGGTTCATCCACAGATCATTTTGAGACATTTACCAGCAAGTACAAGGTGAGAATTACAGTAGAAATTGCAATCATAATGTAACCAGCATAGTCCGCACAAAACTGCCTTGCATGGTTTGTAAAGATAAATTGTTTTGTAGAGATGGAATCTTAAAATAGGAGATTAAATGAAATTATACTAGAGACTTCAGAATAATATTAAGAACAAAATACAGACTTCCTCAATGGACTATTCATTAGTAATATTTCATTATAGAGTTTGCAATAAGGAGTAATATATCCAGGCAAATTCTCATGCATGTATTACTTTTGTAGTTACAGGACCAACAGTCCCATTATGATTTGAATAACCAATGTCAGACTAACAATACTACCCCTTTTAATTCACAGCAGTGTACAGCTTCCTGCAGTTTTACAAATACCATCACATGACTTTAAACAAATCATTTTGATTTTCAGTATGTAAAACGCATGCAAATCCAAGAACAAACTAAAATGATCACCACTCAAGAACATCAGGCATTTTGGCAAGTTTCTTGAGATCCTTTTCTGCAGAACACGATGAAGCTTTTTGAAAATTCCTCAGCCTCCCCCTGTTTGTGAATGCATTGTCACTACATTCACCTAACAGCACTAGTTAAAACTCTCAGCTCTTTTTGAAGCTGATTGGTACTCTCTACTTCAATGACCCTTTTTATGATTTATTCCACAATTAGTATGTATCTCAAATCTCACAGCATACTTCAGAGAATCAAGTTGCTCAAACACAGGGAATGCCTAATTTTGGCTGGGCTGTCTTGCAGGTAAAAAAAGCCGGGGGGAGAGATGATTTTTGTTTAGAGACAAGTTTACACTTTAAATACTTCTGCCCTGAGTCTTATCAGTTGGAAAAAATGCATTATATATCTTTCTATCTACTTCAAATCAAAAATTGCTCTCAGCATTATGATTTTAGACTGAAATAAAAAATGCTTGCACAAATAAAATATTCTGTTCAGTAACCACAGCTGACCAAGCCTGTAGCAGCCAAAGGAAGATTTATTGGTAATGTTCATAAGCACTGATATAAACATCACAAAATTATTATCACCTGTTATCTTCATTGATTATTATATCATACTATGGGACTTCAAGTGTGATGGAAAATAACTTTGAACAATACTTCACCTTGGAGTGTTTACATTGACAACTAGGAGAAAAATCCTTGTCTTTCCCATACCATATATTGATCTTGTGTATTTTAGAATATGGATGATGTATCTAAAAGGATGAAAGACTAAATGAGCTGTGATCAAAGATGCTTTGTTTTGATAAATAAGGACTAATTGTAGCACCTTTGATTTAAGAAAAATCACCTAAAGGAAGGGGACAATCTTCAGTAGCATATGCACTTAAAGTTCATCTGAAGATAAGGGAAAATTTGTAAGATTCATATTGTAGGTGTTATGTAAAACTGTTCATTTTACTCCTTCTGCTTCAGTAATACAGTAGTGAAGATGAGGGGGAAAAAAGTTTTACAGCACCCAAATGGTATATAAACATTCATGGTGGATGCCCAGTTTTTGTCTCACTGCACTAGTAGGTCAAATTAAAAAAAAGTTTAATTTTAATGAGGCCATCACATGATTTTATACAGCTGGAATAAAATTTGATTTTTTTCTACCTCTCTAGAGCTTTTTGATAGCTATGCTATTCATTCACTCATTTTTCCAGACTGTACATATCAAATAAATTATTGTTTCATATCAGTAGTATTTGGGCTTTATACCCTGAACACTAACCAAAAAGTAAAGCCACATGACAAACATAATGGGAGTTGATTCAACTTTTAGAAAATAAAGATCAAGAACTCTTCCTAAAAGGCCTTCAGAAAAGAGAAATATAACTTCATAACTTGTTCTCATTTCACCCGGCTGGACAATCCTCCCTTCCCTTAGCTTACAAGTCCATTTTTCGTATTTTACCCATACTAATAACACTTGGATCTCTTCTCCTGCAAAAACCCAACTTTCTTCTGAAGGGACTGAATTATCATTTCTAATGAGCTTTGTAAAAAGTCATTTCTGGAAACCTATAGAGAAACTATTGGTCCTATGTTCTCCCGTACCATCGACTTAGCGATGTCTGTGCCATTTCCTTCTTTCTGTTTGTCAGAATTCTAATTATACAAAAGTTATTCTCAAGAAGCTACTGATGTGATTCTCCACATACAGTTGGAACTATGCGTAGTTTTTACTGCTGCCATCCAGAGGGATATGCTGGAAGCATATCCCTTAGTAAGCTTTTCACATTGCTTAAGCAAAGTGTGCTAATGTGCCTGGTGACTTCTCTTACTAGTTATTCTGGTTACCGATTTTGTGCCTCCAGAAATATAATAGATAAACTATTTTTTGTTTTCTGAATAAAAACTGATACCATGCTTGAGAAAAACTGAGTATGTCCTGTGTAATACTGTTTTGTCTGACCTCTGGCCAAGAGAAGAACACAAGGGAAACAGACTGAAGCAGCTAAGCCTGGTGCTGCCTTTCTCTAGAAACATGTCATACGAGTGCCTCTGGAATTTATACTTTCACCTAACACCAGTGCAAATTCCAAAATAAAACAAAATGAACTGCTGAACTGAAAAAAGGAAACTTAACTGTGGTGCAGGGGTAAATACTTAAAGTGCCTGACTTATGCAATTGGAGACATTTTGCTCCTTTTTAGACAGTAAATTCATAAATTGAACTTTTAATGAGAATCCTAATAAAAACATTTTCTGGGACTTTCCCTTCTTGGTGGACAGCAAAACACGCATTTTTTCTGATAAGTCCATTCCTGGAAATAATTTTTTCATGGCTTCTGCTGAAAAGTGTGTCTATGCTGAGCTGTTGCTATTGGAAGCAAAGTCTAGGCAGAGATAAAATTAGATGCAAGCAATGTCCTTTCTTGGAAAATACAAAGCAGTACCTAATCTAATCTTCTCACCCAGCATAGACTGTGCCTATTCTGCCTACACTATCTGGTGACTTTACAAAATGGTGGACAGGATCCGCTTTTCTGAAATTGAGTAGGAGTCTGAGAAGTGCAGCCCCAAAAGCAGATATGATGAAATGTAAAAAACCTATCATATATCAGAGAAAAAAAAAAAAACCTTGACAACTACAATATTCATCATTGTTGTGAAAAATCTTCCAGTTTCCCATACCAACATAGAGAATGTATCAGAGTTAGCAACATTAATGATTAACTGAGCTGACTCCAGGGGGGAAAAAAAAACATGTAATGCTGTTGTATTTCAGAAACAAGCAATAACCAGTGCATGTCATGTGACTGTTTCTTAATTAGAATGTTTTTTACTTACTCTTTGAATGGTCTTGGCCCCAATATAACAATGTGAGATTAAATTACAGCTTTCCCTTATCTGGACAATGGTAAATTATTTACCACATCCTTAGGTAGATCACTCTCATGGCTAACTTAATTGGTGACACAGCTATGAATGTGCACCTGGGCTTCACTCCAAGTTTATCTGTTGTCATGTTCTGAGGGCTGGAACCTTTTATGTCTGTCTTTTTCTACTAGACTGAAATGCCATCAACTGCTAAAATTTTCTTCCCCTTTTATGCGTCATTGCTAACTACAATTCTAATTAAACTAAATAAATTTTTGCTTGGATATATAAATACATTGAGTTCCTCTTCTGAATCTCTCATCACCAACACTTATTGTCATGTGGACGCCTGTTAGTGGGAAGGTAAAAAAGTACAGCAGCATTACCCACTGAGGAAAAAAGATTGTGACTGTCTGCGATATATATATATAAAAATATGTATGTATGTATATGTATAGCAATCCTTCCATAGCTTATACACTATAACATATACACCGTTTTGTCAGTTATGTTCATATAAACTTGGCTGTGTTATCTTGACAAACTTAGCATCATCCCAGTGTAATGAATATTAGCGGTATAGTGTTATAATCATGACAAATGCTCCCAAATCCTTGAGTTCTCCCCAACCTGCAGAGGTCTTGCAGACCCCTCTGTGGGTTCTTAAGAGTCCAGCTTCGTGGCACAGGGGTTCAGTAGCACCCTGCCTGGCAGCCACAGGTGGCCCAGAGAGCAATGTCCACCTCTACAGCACTCCACCCTCAGGTGCTAGGGTCTGCAGCTTCTTTGCTGGTCTCAGCTCTTAATCTTTAAGTAGCCTTTATGTCTCCTCAAGTTGCTGTGAGCTATAATTCTGTAATTCCAATTTTAGGCAGACAGATTTCTCATTGTACCTGCTAAGAGTCAGTGCCAAAACTGACCCAAAGGCAACTGGGCACTCTGTCCTTGCCTTGCAGCTACCCTCCTGAGGGGTTAGATCCCCAAACCCACCCAGAGATAATCCAGCCCCTCACCCTCACTCTGCAGCTGTCCTAACCATGATGTTATTGCATTATCTATCCTAAGGCCTCTAAATATTAAATCAGCAATTCAGTCACTACGTTAATAACAAATCAGCAAATCATTTGCTACCTAATAGTTAAATACTATGTTAGTGATTCAGTTAGTTTCTGTTTTGCCACTGAAATACTGAATATATTTACACTGGCTTGGTAATTCCATTACAGGCCCCCATTCAATGGTTTCATTTCCCCTACCACAGGTCCACAACCCCTGCTGTCTTCCTCTTACAATGCCAAACTGATTTTAGGAATCTGTTTGAAGTCTTCCATTTCATTTCCAGAAGGAGCCACGTGTCCTTACACCAATATACCCTGGTAATATGTTCATCTGCCTCCTTCCGGCGTTGCATCTGCAGTTAAGGTCCACCTGCCTCTTATAACTAAACAGCTATTTGAAAATGCCTAAAATCATCCTGCATAGCCTTCTCCTAACTTTCATACTCCGGAACAGGAAAAATTATAAGCTCTTCTTTAGGTACTTTAAAAAATATTCTATGTGCAGAGGATGTAAATCAAATGCTTCAGTGTTTGGTAGAGTGAATATTAAAGTAAACACTCCTCAGTGCTGCAATTACCATCATTTCAGTTTTACTAACAGCATTAATCTGTGCTCACTGCAGTAATTTAACCAATGACAAGTGCTTTCTTTCAGCAGATAGTTGACCTTTTAAAAGTTTCATGATTAGAAAGTGCGATGCCTCTGGCATTCCTGACCAAAAGCCAGGAGAAGTGGCTCTCTTAAGCCCTCACACTGCATCACTGAAGCGCGAGTGACTGCCAACTTCCAATATGTTGGCTTATTCTGACCTACAACACTCCATGGTCATATAAGAAAATTGCTGGCTGTGGAACCGCTCAGGAATGAACTTTCAGTAATGTTACAAAAATCACCTTAGACACTTTAACGCTCTTTGCACTTAATGCCAGTTTATCTTTCACTTTTCACCTTAGGCAACAGGCCCAACTGCCTGGACTGTGATATTTTCTAGCGACTTCCAAGGCTTAGGATACTTCCAGGTCTCCTTTATTTCAAGTGACACTATCCTTTCACCCAGTGCAGAGCCCTTTTGCTTCTATGAATAAACTTAAGTTACAACAGGGAGTAAGTTTCCTTAAATTTTAGAACCAGAATCATAGAATAATTTAGGTTGGACTGGACCTCTAGAGGTCATCTGGTTCAATCCCTGCTCAACTTTATTTACAGTACAGGAAGGACTTCAGCTTAGCTATATTTGTGATATGAATACTTAGGATATTACACATTGTATGCCAAATTTGGGTTTGACAATTTGAAAATTCTCTAAGGCTCTTAATTTAAATAAAAAGCAAAGTCAAAATATTTACACTACGCTTCTATATCTAACACATATTTTTTATCTGTAGGAAACATTAAGATATTGTGATTGCAAGAGAGGCTCCATACTGTATCATTCTACGTTGTAACTAATGCAACACAATAGGCTAGAACCTGACATAAAAAAAACATTGAAGAAAACTGAATTTGCCATGAACTGAAGAAAAGGCAAAACACAGCACTATTTTGCAGTAATCTTTCTTTAAGGATATTATTGCTCGTATATAGTCGACAATAACTTTTACGTTTTAACCATACAAAGGCAAGTAGATAGCACTAAATGTAATATAAATTGTATTATGTTATAATTTTGTTTACAGTTATCTTTTCTTTACAAAACCTATAACTCAACCTGGGGGCCTCCAAATTTTTCAGTCATCCTGAAAATAGATGAACAAAACCACCACACAATCTCTAATCTAGAGGCCCTTCTGCATTTTATAAAGGGAGAGTGTCCAGTCATTAAAAATCTCCTGTGAAACAATTTAAGCACAGAAAAATTGGACCCAATTAACCTCCACAGACTGGTTTTTACTCCAGTAAAAAAGACCTAGTATTACTCCACTGACTTCAGTAGAGTTCATTATATAAATGACCGGAGCAAGAAATCAACCAAACGTTTGCCCCAAAATGTCCCAAATTCACCCCTTTATGAAATTAGCGGGAAACTATTTATCATTTTCAGCCACACAATCAAGCCTACGCTATTTCTTCCATGTGTTACTGATAGGCAATTTTAATAACCACTTGGCACCAAAGTTAACATTCATTACTTTAAAAACAGATTTACTTTCAGGTTAATAACTTGTAAAACCACTCCAGGCCCTATACCAGGAGTACTGAATAACTGTCTCATGCACTAGATTTTAATGACATTTTCCAGTTGTATGAAAAGACTTTGTGAGTTGGGTAGGACTCCTCTGCACTGTCAAGATTCCAGCTTAGATATCCTGCAAAAACCCAAATCATGCTCTGTGCAGTGTGTGCACTTTTGCATATTAGATACTTTATTTTGACCTAAAATTCATATTCTGCACACCTCTAAGATTTCCTTTGAAATGTATCTCCAGTTAAAAAACAACAACAACAACAACATGTAACTTCCATAAAGTAGCAACATACTCAGGAGAGCTCCAGATGGATTATACTCCTAAAACAGCTATTGTTATTTAAAGTACAGAACTGTACCAGTAAGATAAGTCTTAAATGTTTTTGAGACCTATCTGTTCAAATACATTGTTCTAATTTAAATGTCTAGTGTACTGAGGACTCAGAAACTAGCTCAGGGAAGAAAGTAAAACTGCACACTTTCAGAGACATAACAATTCCAGCATCTCAAAGTAACATTCTATTTTAGGATATTAATTTTCATTAGAGTTATGATATTCAGATATTACACAACAGAGTAGAAAGTATTTGTGTTTTATCTCAGCTTTATCCTTCTTTCTAAAGAAACAAAAGACATACATATTCCACTCCCTGTTTGTCCATCATCATTTGTCAGTCCTTCAATCTCCCTGCAATAGCTTTTCAATTCACTGGACCATTTCAACTAAATTTGATGAGGTTAAGGCCTCACAGCTTTAAGTTTCAACTTTGTGAACACTAATGACTGAATAGAGAACAGTGACCAATTAGTGCCCTGACAGAGGAGAGCAAGGAAAATTTAGATCTTAGCTGTTCTGCTTGTTTCACTCATCAGCTAAAGGGTAATCATCAGATGACCAGTCAACCATGAGCAGCTCCAAAGCAATGACGGCTTCTGCTGTTCTTTGCCAGCCAAAAAGCACAAAGAAAAGCAGTCAGAAGACCAGTGGCAGATCAGAGGGATTTCTGAGAGAGGTTGTAAGACACAGAACTGTGGAAAATCAGGCATTCATTAACACTTAGGGAACTATTTCCTTGTGGTTTATTTTGCAAAAAAAAAAAAAAAAAAAAAAAAATCAGAAATCTGAAAAATCTGGTTTGGTACCAAAGTAAACCAAAATATCTCATTTAGCATACCTATTTTTTTCCTATTTTTTTCCTTCTTTAAAGAAAGTTGCTATTTTTAGGGCAACTGAGTACAGTGATTTTTAAGTCTCTTGAGCTCATTAGGTTGGGTATCCTAGTAAGGTTCATCAGTCAAAATATGCAAAATAATAATTATATACTTTCATAGGTAGCTTCCAATTAACAACAATCAGCTTCCTAAGAGCAATCTCTCCCTTTTTATATACTCGGGTTGGGGTTTTCTTGTCTTAACCTTTTTAAAAAAAAGGTGCAGTTATTCTGTTTGTGACCCTTTCGCATTCTGTCTTTCAATTTTGTGTGATATACGATTGCGATAACCACAGCAATATCTGTCTCTGCCCCCTACTGTACTGCTATAATATCCAGAATTTGTTCTTGTGACCTTCTTGGTTTCCAGCAGAGGCTACTTGTCACGTAGCACCTCTGGAACTCAGACTTTAAACTGTCCCTTGCGTAATCTGCAACCAGCACTACAGGTACAACAACTGGAAACCTACAGAGATGTTTAAAGGCACACAAAATTCTGTCCCTCAAGGCAATCTCCCCATAAAGACCTTGATTCTGATCCTGTTTGCACAGGAGCAGAGCTGGAACATCCTGACAAGTTACTAGTGTCGTCAGTCAGAGCCGGTAAGATTGAAGTCAAAAGCTGGTGGGTTTTAGACCACCAACTCAGCTTTAATACAGATAGTTCCTGGATTCTGTGAGCCTCTGATACCTCTTAAATTAGAAGAAATGGCTTTCCATAAAAGATTAAAGGAAGGAGGACTGTGTCTGGAACCTCTATATTTAATAATTAGAATCATCCAACCCAACCTTCATGTCTGTGTTTTTCACTTATTGTAATGGAAGAAAAGCAAACATGTCACGTTCTATTACAGGTCTCATTTTAAAGGCAAAATCACATTTCTAAATTTGCCATGCCGTGGCCTAAAAGTCTTTCTCACAATTTTCCACCAAGTTATGAGAAATTATGAGACTCAGGAAGTATTCATATTTCTGAAAATCTTTGTGATAGCTGTTCCTTGATAAACCTATTACCAGCTATCACACCATTTCAATAAAGAAACTCCATAGAAAACTGCCACAAATACAGTCAGCTACTAAAAATTGACAAAATATTCACTATTGGATCAATATTTACTTCAGAAAAAGAAAATTTAAAATACATTCAATAATTTATTCTTCCCTCTGGAACAATTTATAACTTCCACTTAGTCTCTGACAAGCAAAATTAAACCAGTAGTGTATACCTTACATCTCTTAAATCTTTAGCAATGCCTTTGTAAACTGAAAGATCGGCATCCATCTGACTATCACATTGTCCTTGCACAAATCAAAAAATATGAAGCCAAAATATCTGAAATATTTTGACATCCTGATGTTTTCCTGTGCAATTGATTACAAATACTGAAATTATTATATCACTAATAGATCATAGATACTTCCTGCTATAAACTTTTCCCCTCAATAGAACTTAATTTTCACCACATAACAGGAACTGAATAACCACTCTGAATAACCAGAACTGGTCTCATCCTCTACAATGTGTTGCATCACTGTTGTTCATTGTACTTGCTGTATATAAACACACAAAATCTAACAACTGTCAATTTCTAAGGTGTATCTATTAAAGGAAAAGCTGACCTGAGGAGGCAAAAATCAGTGCTATATGGTGCTGCTCTTGTTTTCTTAATTTTACATGTACCATGATTCAAACTAGTCATTATCTTTCAGGAACGAGAGTTTTGAACGACTGATCATGAAAACATCAGCTGATAAAAGCGTTATCTGACTTCCCAGAAAGAGTCAAAAAAGCAAGTCAGTTATTAGGGAATTACTGGGCAGGGATCATGAAAGAAAGAAAAAGTATCTTTGTGCCATCATATGACTCCATAGTGCAACAGTATCCTGAACAATATGTACAAATCTGGTTTCCCCTAATTACATAATGGAGAGGGGGGCAAGAAGGATGGTCAATGCAAACAAAATAGAGAAATGTGGAGAAACGTATCAGCGATTTATAAATCATGAGTACCATGAAGAAGAACAAGTCATTCTAATACAGCACCAGCTGCCATGACTCAAAGTTAGCAGAAAGTAGGTTCAACACAAACAGAAGGAGGTGGTGCTTTGCCCACACGCAATTAACCTGCGAAACTTCCTGCTATGGTATGCTAAAAGACTTTGCATCGGCTCAAGAGAAGATAGGGCAAGCTAATGAAAGAGAAATCATCAAAGTTCAGCTTACACAGACTCGCCACCTCACCTGCAGGAAGCCCCAAGCCACAGCACGTTTGTGGATGGAAGAATATGCTCAGGAAGCAACAGGTTGTATTTCCTCCATTCTCATCCGCTTCCACAGACGTTTGCTTTTAGCCTAGCTGAACCTAGGGTTGGACCACGCAAGACCACTTTTATGTTCTTGTATTTTATGTAAGACTTCATAACAGCCAGGTTCAGGTTCCAGTTCTTCTTCAGACTTGGGTGATCTGGGACAATTCATTACCATTCAATGACAGCAACCTAACTTTGTTGATTATCTTCCTAAGTTTGCTCTACCAACAGTAAGGAAAAAAAAAGAAAAAGAAAAAGAAAAAAGATAGGCTTCTCTCGTTCATAGCTATGACCTTCGGTATGTTATTCTTAGATAACTCTAGAATGAAATGCAGAATATGTGGAGAAACATAGTTTACCGGGCCACACTTACCACCTATGCTGCGTATACAACATGGCTTACAAAGTGCAATTTGACCCAAGAAAGTTAGTATTCAGAAAATTAACTCTCTCAGCTATTCAGTTCTTGTGGAGACCTGAAGCAGGTTCAAATTATTATGCCAATGCCAATGTACAACATCAGGTTCATATTTTACATCATAAAGACTCAGAAAGCTTTTGGAAAAGGTTTCCGTGTATTTTCCTTTACAACTTGTTAGAAACGTGTATTATTTCAGAGCATTTGAATGCTGCATCATGGAAAAAAAAAAGATCTAGTGGAATAGGAACACACATCAAAAACCACTTTTGTATGTAGGACTTGCTACATTTAAGGATACACTGTTTCTGTCAATCATTCTTTTTTGTTTGTTGCATTTGTCTGATCTTTCACACGTAATCATGCCTGAATCTTATTATTATACATGAATTGCCAATTTTTCTGTTACCATATCTCCTACAGAACTGAAGTAGGCTAACAAGGAAAGCATAGGAAGGAACATTTGAGCTTAAAGTATCGAAGGTACCAGCTACAGCTGTCATTTGCTTCACTTTTTTGTCAAAGGGTATATTTGTTCTTAGGGTGTTTTTAATGAGTAATTACAAAAATATCAATAATCTTTCTATCCAGATGGCGATGACAATAGAACATTTTAGCAGCATATCTTTTTTTTTTTTTTTTTTTTTTTTTTTTTTTTTAAGAGATCACTCAATCTTATAAAGCAATCTTTTGGAAGAACCTTAACCACAGGTAACACTTGGTCAAAGCATCTCTTTAAAATATATGTTCTTTCAACCAAGTTCATAGGAAGACCATATGGATTTTTTTGCCATCTTATAAGTTTACCAATAGTCTTACTAAAGAGAATGTCATTTGAGAGGGAGATGCATTTTTATATATACACAAAGAAAGGCTACAGAAATATACTGGAAATGAAGAAGTAATAAACAGGTAACTTTTCCATAGTAATCAATAACATGGAGAAATATTCCAGTGTTTCCTAGAAACACTAACTGCCTTAACAGCATTTCCATATATTGCTCTGCACATATTTTTCATTCACTATAAGAATTCTTAACACATATATCATAACACGTACTTAATAAAATAGACGTTGACTGTGCACCTTGACTAACTCCTTTAGGCTTTTCATATCCACATGGCATTTCCAATGATTTCATCAAGATTTTCACTGAAGGTAGGTGAGTTGATTATGCCCATACTGATCTGAATGCATCCTAAGGAAAAAAAATTTGCCTCATAAGCTATGTTGGTCCTGTTAGTCTCCTTTTTCAGTGTCTAATAAATGAATGCAAAAATAACGTCTAGTTTTAAAGAATTAACTGTTGTAAGTAACTTGCAAATAAAAGATATTTAATATGATCTTCAATAATTGACATAGCAGTGGAAAAATACATTAGCATATAGTTCACCTAGTTAGAAGCAGAAAACTGTTTAGCTATCTTCAAAGAAGCTCCTAAAAATTCTTACGCTGTTTTAATGGAATATTCCAGGGCATATAGTTCTGGGGCAGGGTTTAGCAGTCACTCCTAAACATAATAATGAGTCACATTTTGGCAACAGTGTAACATATTTACTGGCCAAACTATTGGTATATTTTGCAGATATTTTGCTTTTTCATTTGCCACTCACAAAAAATATCAGTGAAGTATATATAGCTATAATTAGTCTTTTAAAATCTTTCAGAATCACAGCAAACAATTTTCTTCTCCAATGAGCTTGTGGTTTTATGCTAGATCTTAAAGAAATGAAACCCATAGTCCATGTCCGAATGAATTTTTGCCAAAATGTAACTTTGCTAATTTTTACCAGTAGTTTCATAGGAAGGAACTTGATAGCACATTCATTCCTTAAGCATGTCTTGAGTGCTTTGCTGCTCTGACATTTTAATGTATTTACTCAGCTGTGCAAAATATTTGTTCATGAGTAGTCTAGTTTTAAAGTATTTGTTCAGTAAGTCATTTTGAGACCATCTATAGCAAGGTTCCTGAATTTTCTCTTAAGACAACTAAGCATGCAATACCATTACAACACCTTTGGTCATGTGCAGTTTCAATGAAGGGCTGCTCAATAATTACCCATTCAGCTTGTGTTCTGTGTACAAAATATAACAAAATTGGACTAATCTGAATGAAAAAAGGTGGAGCTGAATATGCCTGTTATATTTATCATAGATCACTGGGTCATGATGTTTAGATCCTGTATGTTATTGAGTCCATAACGTTGTTATGGATCACTGAACAGTATTCAGCTGAGCTGCCTCAGGAATAGTGGCAGCACAATAAGCCACAGCCAGTTGCTGATTTGGCTTGCGCTGCTCTTTTCCAGGTTGTATGCTGTCTTGGATCGCACATTCAGGAGGGTGACTAGAGTCCCAGATGTGGCTGCTACCTCCTGCAAACACAAGGCAGCCAGGGCTGTCTTAAATCGCTTCCTAGACATACATGAATGGATTCAGACACAGAGATGAAAAGGACAATACAAATACTAAGTGGTGGGCTGCTACATTTATTTATAACCATATATACCTATTGCGAGACATAATTCTTCTTTCTAGCACACAGAGCTACCACACAGCTGGATTCTTCTGAACATAACCCCTGTATTCCCCTAGAAACATTATCAAAGAAGAAATGGGAATTCTGGACAGTCCTTAGTGTCACACACCTCACAGCAGCAGGATCAGTATCTGTCTCTAGGACAGCCATGTGTCATCTTTTCCTTGTTAAGGTAGCTCTGAACAACTGAGGAGCTTGTCTGGGCAGTGGTCATACCAAGAAATATTTGACCTGGACTTCTGCACCTTCACATATAAATCCAGGAATTAACAGTGCAAATACTTTTAAGCAGCTAAGGCTTAAAAAACAATCTAATTTTCTTTTCCATTAAATCTTCTCTTTCACTAATATTAACAAACCCAAAGAGGTCTAATTAGTAGCAAAAAATAAACACGACAAATTACAGTTTCTCTTCCATTCGAGTATTGGCATCCACATTTACCCTTGCCTATTTAACTGGTCAGTATTACTGGATACTGCTCGATGTTGTCATGGGGCGGGGGGGGGGGGGGGGGGGGGTCCTATGACGATACTATCACATTCAGCATCTTCCCTAGTTCTCTCTCTTGCTATAAAGAATAACTCAACTAAGAAATGTGTGTTTAAAACATATTAAAAAGCCAATTAACAAAAGCAAGCCTCAAAAGACAAGTGTGAGACAAAAGGCAATCATAACTTAAATAATGACATAGATTTCTTTATTTAAGAAATCATTTTCCTTCATAATGCTCCTCTCATAAAAACAGGATTTAAAACGTTAGTATTGATGCTATTGATGGACCAGTATAACAACGTTACACCCAAAGCATTCCTTTCATTGTAATTCAAGTTTATGGAGAACTAAAAAGTCTGATAATCTGTTCCATTCACTCTTTTCTGTATGAGTGTTATTAAATACTGTTGAAAGGGAGATCTGTAACTGTAGTGACCAAAGTCACATCGTGCTATAGTTCAGCAACTGATGTAAGATATTCTGCAAGTTTTTGAAGACTGTGCAATACCGTGGGAAAACAAGAATGAGATCGTTATGCAGGGACGTGTAGCTTGGTATAACCGCCCGAAAATGAGACATATGTGGGTATCTGAACATCAGGGCAGTAGAAACGAGCAATATGGCACAAAATGTGGGACACATTAAAGGGAGTGATCAAAACCTCACTGTTAGGGAATGGTGTGATTCCTCTGGCATGTGTGCTAAAACTATGTTAGCCTGGTAGAATATACTCTAGATCTGATTCAAGACTTCAAATGCATTTCACGTCAGAGAGGTTCAAAGTGTTGCAGGTGCAACACTAACTTGTGCTGCCAACGTCCCTTTCCTTTTGAGGAATAACTGTTAGGATGCTTCCATTTATTTAGTTCTGCTGTATTTTCTTAGAGAAGCAAAGCACTAAGAACAAAAATACTGGCATATAGTGATAGGGTTTTTATCTGCATATTCTTGTAATCTGCGTTTGGCCTCTTGCTTTCATTTTATCATCCACATGCTCTCAGTGCGCAAAGCGATCCACCAGAACCGCTTTAAACTTGTGAAATGACATCCAGAGTTTCCTAAGATTAAATCAGAACAGCTCGTCATCTGTTTGTTTATTACCTCCTTCTCTTGGCAACAGTATAGATAGACAGAGATAGAGATTTAAACTGAAATCAAGACAAAAGTCACTTTTCAAGATGCTAAATTAAGGGATGGCAGCCAACAAGAGAAATTATTAAATGCTACCTGTGTTGTATTACTCATCGCTTTTCAAATGTCCATATCCAGCCATTATTCAAATATTATTAGAATGAAACTTGCAGTTCTCTCTTCCTCCTGATTCTGGGTGACATTATAGGGATAAGACCTCTGAATGGGAACAGAATGGAAACATTGACTTCCATTTGCCTGACTTCTATGGACTTCTATTTTGTTCTTTATGAAGATTTGGTGCCTAAATTCCCAATGTGCCTTTGCACATCTTTTTACGCATGCTTCTGAGGAATACCTGGTACGGAGCAGTCTCTGTGCCCTCACTAGTGCAGAAACAGCAACAGTGGCTACAATTAGACGTAGCATACAAGCAGGTTTATGTGGTCCTTCTGCCAATCTTTGTATGCTGCTAAAATTGAGCAACAAATGTGCTCGTAAAATATGTATATTACTTGAAGTCAAGCACATGAAAAGCACATACGTGAAGACAGAAATACATGCTACCAAGTATATGAAACAATATAACCTCAGGTTCATATATTTGCAATACAGCTGTCTGGTAAAGTGCCTTGAAGTTCCCCCCTCTTGCTAATTGATGTCCTACAGCCATCTGTTTTGCAGCAAAAAAAAAAAAAAAAATACATAAACCATGAAAAGATTAAATGTAATTATCATTATTTCCATTTCTGGGGCAAGGCCTTTTCGCAAATAATTATGTCTCAGTGTAAAACTGGAAGCTTTAAACAGTTGCCCTATCATTCATAATAATGAGTAGGATAATAAGCCACGAGCCAAACTTTCACATGCTCATTAGACAGAGAAGGCTAATTAGGACTTTAACCAGAAATGCCATCATGCTTACCGCGGTAATTAGAGCATTGAAGATATTGAGACATACATCGTCTTCCACATCAAGAAACGGCATGATGCTGACAAATTTACTTTACATAAAGCCATATCTTCTTCAAATGAAGTTAAAGGAATTTACTTACACGTGTTAAGCCTGTATACCAAGAGCATACCTGTTATGCTCTCCGAGGCACAAAACTGGGCCTGATTCTCTTATCACCCTGTTGTCAACCAGATCAACGTTGTGCAATTCAAGAGAGTACCTTCAATGCAAAACTAATGTAACTGAAACCTCTGTCAATGTGACAAAGTGGCATCTCTATATTAAAGTCAGGACTTTTGCCCTCAACTGAAAGAGGTTAATTAATTGCCTCACCATCACGACGCTGAGTCCTGCCTCAGAGCAGCCAGCGGCATCCCCTCACAGCTCTGGCTCAGCACATTTCCAGACAGATATATAAGCCTTTTCCTGCGCTGTCCTCCGTGGCTGAAGGAGCTGTCTGCAAACATCTGCAAAGCTGCCTTTTCATCTCTCTTTTTAAAAACTACTTTTGCTTCTAGCATTCTCAAAAACAACATATAACCCAGCTGACCAGCTGCTGTGTTGACAATGCTGCCTACTACACTGGCAAAATGACACCCTGTCTCCTCCCGCTTCCTCCTTGTGCTTTGTCCACCTGTTGACTCTCAGCCTTCTCTTCAACATAAAGGCTATGTATAACATGTCTCATAATTTATTCCTAAGTTTGTATAAAACGCGGGCCATGCCCGTAGCTCACGGGTACTGCTTCTACACAGTTAATGTGTATTAATAATAGTAAAGTCATAGCTAAGGCTCAATCTCCTTGTACAGTTCAGGCACATCTCTTATATCCATGCTGAAGAACAGAGAAAGAAGCATTCCAGCATCCGAAATGCTTATCAAGGAAAAATCTACACAAAAAAAGTCCTTCTTTTAGAAGGAATTTTGAAAGGCTTCCTATCTTCTTTATTCTCCAAACTATGGTCTGTAATCTGTTCACATGTCTGCAAACTTAATCTGCCATCATGCTTAGACATATAAGAAATTCACTGAAAAAAGGAAATTAAAAAATTTTAAACTTTTTCTAGGTTGAGGGGGAATTCCCCTTTACACCCATATTTCCAGTAAGCTTTGGTGAGCAGATTATTTGTGTGTTCAGCAGAAAATAAAGCTTGAAATGACAAAAGGATATTTTTGAAGGCTTTTCAAAGCTTTTTTCGCTTCAGCTTTACTTCCCACTGTGGGTGACGTGGCTGATTTTGTTGAAACGCACTTAGTCAGCACTCACAAAAATTTACACTTTTTCAGAGGCATTTACAAAACATTAAAGAAACTAAAATAAATATTGACCAAAAATGAAAAACAAAACAGAGAAAATGGAATCTCTACACATTTGCTAAGGAATGGAGGAGGCTCACAGTTGTGAGAAACAGAACTGGAAGGGACTACCCCGGACCTTCACTTCTAGTCTCCAGCAGACACCAAGATCACAATAGACCGTAATTGCCTATTTCTTAAAGGTCCATAACAATATATTTTCCATTAAGTGTAATTGCAGCTTTTATAATTATGCTTCCTTGGTGTGCTGAGCGTGACTTACCAACGGGGAGAACAATCTTGTGTTTTATTCTAGCAGAGGAAAATATTGGCACACATATCCCCCAGGGCTTGGGCCCTTGCTTGAACAGAATTCACTAGGCAGAGTCTCATTCCTCTTTACATTGCCTGGGTAAGAATCAAGCAGAACAGGCTGTTCGTACTTGTGCCTTTCAAACAACCTCCATGGTGGTGCCCTAGAGCCGACACTGAACAATCGTTCCAGCTTTGTCACTTTGCTGCAAATATGGCTGAACTCAGCAGCAGCTCAACAAGTCTTCTGACAAATAGGAGTGAAAGAAAATGAAAAACTGTGAAATCTGCAAAGTCACAATTACCACAAAGCAACAAATGGAAATCTGGCCCTTAAATTAAAAAAAAAAAAAACAAAAAACAAAAAACAAAATTCTTAGGCTAAATAATATTGTCCTCTAATGTAACCCTGTTCACTCCGCTATGCTTTATAATTTAGTAAATTACCACAAACGTCTTATCTAAAGTACATTACACATGCTGTTAGGTATAATAATGCATCTGGTATGCTTCATTTAAACAATCAGATATACCTATTCCTAGTCATTTGTTTTACCTTTTGTTATCGATTACTTTTTATTTCACTGGCTGAGACAAATTAATCCCGTTGACAACCTTTCTGTGAGATCATCATTTAGAAACTGTCTGCAAGCAGCACATACTACGTGTTTTCTATTGAAAGAACGCTTTCAGTAAGAGAGCTGGACTGACAGATTCAAGTAGCACAAGCAAAAATTTGATAGTTTCTTAAAAAGCTACCCAACATCACAGATACAGAGACAGCTGTGCTAAGCTCAGGGAGGTCAGAGCTGGCCACCTCAGACCAACAGGCGAACCAAGGGCTGCACTGATCATGTTGGCCTGAAATGAATGACTATTCCTCCTGCTCCTCCTCTTGTACTTGCCTGATGAGATTTACATGCCAATGTCCTTTGCTGTAGCTTCATCCCACCTCTGCAACTTGTAGTTATTAGGTTGGCAGCACATTCCTGAAAATTTATTAGCTGATTATCAAGAAAACTAGAATCTTACTGATATACAAAAGAAAAGCGTTAAGCAAGTAAATGCCTGACTCCCAATCTGGAATCCCAAGGCAGAACAACAGAAAATTAGAGATGAGATTTTGCTAAAGGTTGAGAATTCATAAACAAAATGTTTAGAGACTTAGCAAAAGTTTATAAACACTGCTGGACCTACTCGATTCTGCTATTTTGACCGAAGTCTCTTAAAATCAGGTTCTCCAGTAGAAATGGCTCAAGAATTTCTCCTAAATCTACCTGAAATGAAAATTGTACTTACAGAATGCAACAAACCACTTTGAGAAGTGCAAAATGAAGTCTATTTCATTTAAATAACTTCACTCCATCTCAATCTACTGTGGACCAAATTAAGATAACTATGGACACCATGGAGCATGCAGGAGATGACAGGCCTTCCCAGAGACAGCACAAGCACAACCTCTGCAGGCACTGAAAGAACCTCACACAGCAAACAAACCTTCCCCTAGCACATATCAAATCTCATTTCTCTCTCTTTCTGCTCTCCCAGATCATTTGACATGCTTGCTTCACACCTCCATCATGTCTTGCCTCTTCATCTATTTCCTATCATCTTCCCTTTCCTCTTACTCCAGTCACCATTGAGATATCACCTAGGAGAGGCAGCTGCGAAGACTTCCCACTCTCTGTTGCCCTCACCTTTGGGCATTGCTTCCTTCCTAGGTACAGGCTACAGACTGAGCCTTAGTTTCACACGCACACACACAAAAAATACTAACAATAATTTAGCTCTTGAAAAACTGAGTTTGCTAGGTAAACAGAAAATAACCTTTTACTGTAATTCTACAACATGTGTGATACCTTTTAAATTTCTCTTACATTAGAAACAGACCTTAAAACATTCTCTCCCCCATGTAGTGAGTTAAAAATGACTCAACATTTGGTTCATATTTTGGTCACATTAGACCTGTGTTCAGGAGATTTATCCTTGCTGACACTCTCCTGTGCATTAATAGTTCCACCATGGAGCACAAAACAATTAGTTCTAGTTAAAATTGAGCAACAGCTGCAAACTTGAGATCCATTACTATACTGTGGCACGCTACTGATGGTGGAGGATGAAAATCAGTGTGCTCGTTAGCAGTCATTTCTAGTTAAAAGGAGAAACAAAGCATGCATGTTTTCTTAAATATGTGCATGTATAGGATTGCGGAAGATCAGTTACCAGTGTGAGGGCCACCACAGAAAATGTTCTTCCACCCTCACCCAATAATAAACAACAAAAGTACATTATTTCAGACTAATGCTCGGCTCTGGCAACAATCCACCGCATGAGTCTATATATCCTCTCATCTATTAAAAACTTGTTTAATAATCTTCTTGTCATTTACTTCGGTGCTTATTAATTGAATGGAAAAGGCTCTGAGCCGCAGGGCACACAAGTGATATCTGATTTCTTTTTTCATTATGCATATGCAGAAGTAGCTGAGAGCTTTGGATTTTTCTTATTGGGGACTATAATGGGCTATTTAAACAGACACAGTTGAGGCTGACAGTTGCAAAATGGCACTACAGCCATTTAAAAATTTTCCCACGTGTTAAAGTCAGGCAGCATGGCTTCAACAGTGCTATAGCCATGCTTTAAATCTGTGTTACCAACATTCCTAATTTGAGAAGGGATGAAAGCAATTGCTTTGTATAGACGGTGCACAGATTTGCTTAGTTTTCAAGGTGTTAACAAATAAAGGGCATTAGGATATTCTGGTTTTGCTTTTCATTTACGGTCCAGATCAACTGAAAAATATCGCAAAAGAGCCAAAATAGATTAGAGAGTAAAAGCAAGCAGATCTGGACAAGAGGGATCTGTTGAAATATCCCTGAAAAGATGAATAAAGCTTTTCATTTTCAAAGTGAGTTAAAAATGCGTATTTTCAATGGCTCTATCGATACAATATTACATTAGGAAAATCATAACATGAGATAACATCAATGCAAATTTTACAGTGATTCATATCCAAAATATCTTATTCAGTTAGTGTAAAATCCCACAGTTACTAAAGACAGTAGGAATTTTCCCTTGACAGACCTCAGAGCAGCCAAGATTTCATCTCTGTCACTGCACCAAGTAACGTATTTTTCTACAAGGACATTTTCTGTATTGTAGCACAAACAACATGAAAAAGCCCATCTATAAACAAATGAGAAGGCACAAAAGTAAGACAAGGTATAAACAAGAGTTTTGGGTAAATGGTCTACTGTCAGAGCCCAAAATGAATACGAGAATCCTAGCAGGGATTAAAAATTTGACTGGGAGAGAAAATAAAGAGTAGACAAAAGTGGTCACATTTTACTAGAAGATTTTGTTAGTATAAATTTGCCAAATTGTTACCTGACATTTATTAAAGACTGAGATAATTGTAAGGAACTGAATTACAGCATAACAGAAAAATATGATGAGTATAACGTACAAGCAAAGGAAATTTAACAGTTTAGTACCAGTAAAACTCTCTGACAAAGTGCAGTGACTGAACCATCTGGGTCAACTGGGGATGAAAGCAAAATCAAATACTACTTAGAACCTAAAATTTATAAAGTAAGCTTTGTCCTGAGATAAACACAGTCTGTTGCCTACCTAAGAAGAAATACAACTGCAGTCAGCCATGTCGTCCAATAACATTAATTCAAATAGATCAGATGTGTTAAAAAAAAAAAAAAAAAAAAGCCACTTGAATAATCAGGAAAGCTATCATCATAATGTAGAGGGAGACTCAAATTCAGCACAGATGGTTTAGAAAACATCAGGAAAGAATTTGGTTGCTATTAATCCGTAGGCATCCCATAAACTCTGTAAAAAAACAGTTCCTTAAGATACAGGACAAGGTTGGCAAATGAACAATCTAAATTGCCATGGATTTCCAGGCTGAAAATTAAGAAAAGATTTGAGCCTTCAGAACAGCAAGGTTTTAAAACCAATATTCTAATCAGAGTACTGGAGAAAAGAAAGATTAATCAAAGGTATTGTACAAAAAGGTTTTTGTCACAGTCTTGACACACACATTGACTACAAAAAATATGAAGATCTATCCTGACTTTTGGGTTCCAATTTAGTCCAATTCACTTAGATTGCCTTTCTGCTTGCTGGATGGGGTTGAGTCTTCAGAATGCCACAGAGCATGTTTTCTTAAAGGCAGTCACAACCAATGGAGAATCAGAGCTATAGAAATTCTCTCCGTTTGAGTGAGGTAATATTTAAAACAAATCATTAGGTTTCCATCTCATCATCAGAACTACTTAACATTGAAATCTTTCTATCATTCTTTTTAAATTGCTGCAAAAGTCTTTTGAAAGCTTTGTTTTCAGTAGAATCACTTCCCACAGTGGCATGATATCAAAATATATAATAGTTTCAGGTATTTAGCAGTGCTTTAAAACTGATGCAGTCTGCAGTAAGACGGTTACCAACTTTCTTAGTGTGGCCAAACCATCACCTTTTCAGAGAAATATATTTCTTAAGATAGATAACTAAATAGATAACTAAAAACACATCTCCAAACTTCTGACTTCAAACTGATTAAACTAAACTTTACACTAAATAAACAAGACTTTAAACCTTTTTGCTTGTTCAGAAAAGTTTCAGGGAGCGGTAAAGCAATGACTCTTAGTAATAAAGTTTCACGTGTCGTTAATACACAGTGTACAGTGTAAAATCACAATTAATTCTTCGAAAGGAGCTCTCTAATTTTAAACTTTCCCTGACAGAATGTGTCTATACAGTGTGCTCTACTAGAGTCAATAAGCAAAAATCCTTTACAAGAGATACAACAAATAAGCACATCAAGGTACTGCCTTCTTCACTCTCAAGAAATTACTGAGGACAAACTGTTCCTGGTTGTTTTCCCTGCACCTTCAAGAGTACTGCAGTTGTAAGAGCTGTAAGAGTTGTAAGAGTGTATGACATGCATTCTTCCCTAGGGAGACCTTGTCCTCTTCTGTTGTCCTTACCCTCATGAGGGTAAGGACAAGAGATCAATCTACGATCCCCCCAGGAGATTCATCTCAGTTGATCACTTCCTCAAGACACTCACCAGAGCTACTCTTCTCTCATTTTATCATTCTTCTTTCTGTTTCTTCTTTTACTTCTGTTTTTTTCTGTTCTCTACTTTATTTTTCCTTAGAGGTAAAACTTCTAAGCTTCCACAGAACCATCACACTAAAAGGCATTGTATCCAGCCAGTCGATATGAATTGAAGGATAACTCTTCTACATTTCTGCAAAGAGCAACATTTTTGCCTGTTAAAGAGACAAGTCTGAGGATTTAATATAGCCTGCTGGTTCCCTTCAAAATGTATTTCTTTCTAGTTTGGTTTCACTTTCCTGAGCGCTAAGGCATCTATTCTCCTTATACTTCCCTCCCAGAAGAAATCCTCGTGCAGGGTATGTCAACATAGCCCTCCTACGAAAAGGAGGGTCTAGGGTTAAAATACTTCCTTCACTTCCAGCCATGAAAGTGGCCAAGAAGCCACTTCCAAACCCTTTCTTCCCCCTGGGGCTTGGCAAATTTTATATTCTGAGATGAACCCACACAGCAGAAAGAAAATTCACTTGAGTGAATTTTGGATCTCAATCTTCTCCTGGAATCTAAAAGTGCTAAAAGAATATCCGGAAGATACTTGTAAATTCTCTAGTCTCTTGTACATTTGATTAGTATAATTTGCATGCAACCGCATTTTAATTAAAACTTAAGCTTGGGAAGGTACAATGGTAGTTTACACCATATAACTTAACATATCTAACATATAGGGGACCTATATTCAAAGCTATTGTTAGTGAAACTTCAGATAGGAATTCAATATTCTCAAAAAGCCTTCAATCTGCATGGAAAAATTAACAATATTTTAAGAGTAGTTGAATCAATGTCCGGAAAATCCACTGAAAACCTACACTCCACGTTCACGCACCAAGTTGATACTCAACGGTAGGAATAACTATTGCACAGCCAGCCCACTGTGAAGCCAGTACAAACTGTGATACTCTGACTTTTAGAAGTTCCTGTTATTTATACACCTCAGAAACACCAAAGCCATCTGGTGTTTGATCTTATTTCAAAGTTCATGGAGCATCAAGGCAAGAAGGCAAGTGCCTTTCCCATTTTGAAGCCTCTAATTATCCCTCTGCATAATCCCTATCAGGAACATTTCAGTTGGTTCCTCCTGTCTGGAAGGCGCTACCTTTGCTGCTTTGGTGTGGAAAGAAGAACATAAGGAAAATGCTAATTTTCAGTGTTTAGGATCTATACTTCAGCATCTTCGTAAACATGGCAATTGAGTGAGTTCTTTTAGATGTCTATAGCAAGGAGCAGGAGCAAGCAGTTGAGAAAGAAGTTAGAATGTAATTTCTTAATTCTCGTGGAAAACTCCACAAGCAAACTCTTTCCTTTCATTTAGTATTAGCCTGGATGCTTGAAAAAATTTGTGCAGCAGTTAGAGATCCTTCTGACATGTCTGTACTGTGACCCTGAAGAAATCTCTCAGTTCTTTACCCGAATACCAAATATCCTAACCAGCCTCATTAAATATGTATATTTGAGAGGAACAGGGTGAAAAAAAAAAAAAAAATCACACAGCAACTGAATTTAGACCCACTTATACAAAGGTGTTTTCCAAAAAAACAACAAAATAAACTCCATTTCTAGTTATTGAGTGTGCCAAAGATATTTCTTCTTGTGCTTACTTTAGACCTCTTTATGATTACCTTGGGATGTATCTTTATTAAGGAATATCAAAAAGAGGGAAGATGTAATAATAAACGTAGAATTAATTTGAATTGACTCTTTCAATATCAAATTATTGAATAATATTAGATAGTACAGAATTGGACAATGTGTCTAATAAGCTAGTAAAGGGTTAAGGAAAGAGGTTTTTTTTTTTAGGAAACAGAAAGTCAAGTTATATCAGGTTAAAAAATAAAATACTGCATCCTACACCTAAATGCACACATGCTCCCTCATGCTGAGTAAGCCTCATTTTCAAGTACATTTTCCATATTTTCTTTATAATGTAAATCCGAGTACAAAAACTAGGCAGGAAGATCCGCCAAGATAATCCTGGGTAATGCACCTTGATTAGAAATTCTTGAAAGCATTTCTTTCAAACCTTCCTTCATTACCAGGCATGAGTCACAAAAAAAATTAAGATTCATGTACCTCTCATCCTAATATGTCTAAATACTCGAAAACCACTCTTGTGGTTTTATAGGTGGGTTTTTTTTGTTATTGTTGAGGAGGAATGGTGGGGTTTTTCGATGTGATCCCTATTCATCTGAGCTTTCTGGGGTCTGGGTAGGAATTAACTTAAAGACGAAAAGCACAATTTTTCTGGTAAGGGTGAACATTTTGAACGGGGTATCTACTGGCCCACTGTATGAACAGCAGCAGTGTTCAGTTTTGCTTACCTTTTCTAACTCCTTTATAATAATAATGCAAGTATCTCATCTGGATTCTGTAAAAAAAAAAAAAAAAAAAGGAAAAAAAACTTTGGTTTCCTAGACTACTTGGTAAGTCTCTGGCTGACTCATCACATACTCTGTCTCAGAGGCCTGTTTGCCTTCTCAAATTAACCTGAACGTGCTACTGCAAAGATGAATGACAAACCCGATACTTTCCACTTGCAAGTACTTCAGGTTATGTTATATAATTGTGACCCAAACCTTTACTTCAGTCTCTGTCACGTAGTGACTTTTCTACAGAGCAAATATATGAACTTCTAGAAATGACATTATATTGTGCATATATTTATACACATACACATATGCACCCTGCAAATAAGTATCTAAAGACATATCCTTTCAGTCTTTCAGGTGTTACATTATTATTATTATTTGGTGCTAGAGCCTCAGAATAACAAAAACACAGAAGATAGCCTTTTCCCAAGCAAAAGAGCAGGAAAAGTGGATGAGAAATAAAAGCATTTCAAGTAAACAGGGTCCGGGAGGCAAAGTACTTGAGTACACAAGATCATGAAAAGCCAAAATTGAAACCTTGATCTCTTGAATGTCAGGACTGTCTGATCCCTCATCCTCCTCTTTTTGTCAGAGTTGGATATTTATTTATATGATAAGACTAATCACTTAAACAAAAATATGGATCAGTATCAAGAACTCCTGTCTTTACTACATGAACTTTGGGCTTTTCCAACTGTTTTGTATTCAAGTACCAAGACACAATGATAGACAGCAAATGTTTATAATGGAAAAGTTCATTTGCGGGCACACCCAAGAAACATGCTAGGTTTCCCTCAGCATCTTCTCACAAACAAGCAAGGGGAAAATCAGTATTTTCCATAGTAGACTCTGATATTATGTTCACTTACTCTCCCCCATGAAGATGTATAAGCCAAGTAGCTCAGAGCAAAAGAGAATCAGCATAATCTACATTAAAGTAAATAAACAAAAAAGAACGTAACCAAGAAATTTCACTCTACCTTAACCACCAAATTTTACAGTGAAAATAAAGCAAGAACTGCAACCCTACACTTACTGTTGAAGTGCGTATAGTTTCATTGCCAGCAGCCTGAATGTTTACTAAATTAGGCACTCAAATAAAAAAAAAAATTATATAACTACATATTTCTTATGATCCATGTCCCTAGGATATTTTTAAAATTCTCCATTCCTTTTTTCCGTGACAAGTTTAAAATTTCTCTAATTTTTTTAAACTGGTCTAAAGAGTATATTTGCAGCTTCTGAGGCCAGAAAGGAGGGAAGGATTGCTTGGGGTTTTGGTAGTGCCCCTGCAAAGGGGTAATCACAAGAGAGCAGCCTCAGAAAACCGACGCGAGCGCTGCGCTGCTGCCTCTGCACTTGCTGCCTGGCTCGAGGCTGCCCTTGGAGCAACTGGGAGGCAAAGCAACGCTGTCCAAGCAACTGCCCTGGCCAGAAAATTAAGAGGCAGGAATGCTGCAAGAAGCACTTTCTAAGCAGAGCTCCAGCTATTAGCTGCCCCTTTCTCACATGCTTTACTTTCTCATACAAAACGGTGGCACCCGCCTTCATATGCATCCCTGTACCCATATCCAGCCAGCCTCAGGCATTAGTGCTCTCTCTGCTCTCCTAGTCAAGAGATTGCTTGCGTCAGTTTTGACCTTCCAGGGTCCCCCGTTTTACCAGGTTTTAACTGCGGCATGAAGAAACCCTGTCCCAGCAAATTAACCCTCCACCCCGTTGCATGCCAGCAGCCGCCTGCAGGGCGGCAGCAGCCGCCGCCGGCAGCCTCCGAGCCCCCCGCCGCAGGACGGCCGTGCAGCGCCCGCTGGACCCCCCCACTGTTGTTACTGGGAGGATGTCACATCACAACAGCTAATGGTCTTGTCCAAAACAGGAGCTTCTACTAGGGCCTACATGGATTAGAGAGCCTTATTCTAATTAACTAGGCTGAAACAAGACCCCTCCCCCCCTCCCCCCACCAGGACTGAAAACACAATTTTTAACTCTTAACCTTGAATTACAATTTCAATAATAATTTGCTCTCTCTGATCAAACAAGTATAATCTGAAACATTTTGCAACAACAACAACAAAAATGAAGGTAGAATTTTTCCAATTGTTCCTTTCTTTATTTTCTATCATGTTTATTTGTTGCGGTGCCCTAGCCACGGCCTGTGGGCTGCAGTGGCCATTAGGCCCCTAAACAGGATCTGATCAGCTGAGTACTTTTAAGAAGCCAGGTAAAACTCCTCATTTTTAATGCAGAAAGAGTATGAGGTTGCTACTCTGCTAGCCTTTTGTTCAGTTTTTGTTGTTGTTTTTGAGGTTCCACTTTTAAACACACATGAAGGAGGCTCAGGTTCAGGAACGGGGTTTTAAATTTCAAGTTGTTTTTTTTTTTTTTTTTAAACAAACTATTATCTCTGGAGAAGTCTATGAATAATCTCCTATATGAGTGATGAACTATATGGATATTTTTATTGGTGAACTACATGGCAGAAGCATGCTGTCAGTCAGAAGGCTACATATATCTATACGCAAAATCGATTAATCATAAATCAGCTAAACTAAATCAGCTGAATATTGTGATGCTGGCAATAAGAACTGGAATTCTAAAAGCACATTTCCTGAATTCTGTATTTCAATCTACTTTAGCTGATGCTTCTTATTATTGTATTCTTGCTTTTCCTTTTCATGGAATAGTGTACTTAACTTTCAGAAAGTCACTAACCTAATTTGCACAGACACGTATTTAGGTATTTACAATTCACATGAATAACAACTAAAGAGTTGTACAGATTTTTTTTTTTTTCCAGAATACGGTCCGAAAGAGAAAATGAGTACGTTACTATCTGGAACATCTTGTAAAGGTTCACTAAGTTGATGACTGTCTTATATGGAGCAATAGCTAATACTGCACTTAGAAATTGAAACAGGTTTTCTTGAAAAGGATGAAATGCATATTTTCTCATTACATATGCCCCAAAATAACATGCAGAATCTGTCAGACTGCATGATCAAAAGGCAGTGAGCACACGAGCAAGAGTAAAGAAAACAGTGGGAAGCCAGCTCTGCCTCAGCCTTGGCCAGTCACTCAAATGGCAATAACGCTTGTCTTTCGCAAAAGGGCAGGTCTGCCTGCTCTGCCTTGAGGGTCCATTGTTTGATCCCAACACCATGCTCTTTTTGGGCATGTAAAGGTTTAAAAAGTTACCAGGCTTCTTCAGAATTATTAAAAGAATTAAGACAAATTTTGCTTTTAGTTACAACTTACTGGAGAGAGAATTTCTTAGCCTAGAGAAACTCAATTTCAGTGCACCAATATGCAGCATCTCCCTGCAACGCTGTGCAGCATGCTGCAGGGGCAGAAAAGGCTCACAAGTCTTCCCTTCACTGCAACATTCTTTCTTAGCCATGCTGAAAAGGTATAAAATAATCCTTGGTAGAGATGAAATTGTTCATTTTTTCATTTAAAGCAATATCTTAGAAACCATCAGGAGGTCACATATTCCATTCGTCATATGATAGCGTTTTGTACCTTCCCAAAGGCAGACTGTATGCATAATTCACATGGAAAAAAAAAGGCAATAAAATGTCCAAAATGTTTTGCAAGAGATATAGCAAATAGCCTTTATTTGCTTTTGTGTTATGCTCTCTTTCCCCTTGAAAATACTCTTTTCTTTATAATTTTTGATTCAATATTTCTGTGGTGTTATTGTTGTTCTGTTACCTTCACCAAGCAAACTGCATATCCAGAATATCAGAGGATGCTTACTTGCTGCCACGTTCTCAGCAAGAAATATATGCAGTGAATTCACTGCTGAGAGATTTATGCAACTCTCATCAAAAAGTGTCATGGTAAAAGGTTTACATTGTAAAATGAAAGATCTTAGGATTGTGTGAGGTAGCAGGATGGGGAAGTTTGCTGCTTGGCATAGCTAAACTTTCATGAATGTTTATGAATTATTCTACTGGAAAATGAGTGACGGGCTCTAATAGATTTTGTGTATGTGCCACTATTCCCTGCTGCACTATGATGGGACTATTGATGTATAACAGTTAATACAGCAGAGCTGAAGCTTTTCCCTTCCTCATAGATGCTGGAGTTTTCAGAGCCAGACGCTTGCTAATGCCTATTAGTATGCAGCTGATTCCAAACATTTTCCAAATCCGGGGGACTGAGACGGCAGGAAACAGAGTTTAAGAGGAAGTAAATTAGATATCTAAAACCCAAACAAAGCAGGAATGCTAAAATCCATTTTGGAACATCTCCTAACAGCTACCTCATTCATCCATCGCAAATTATAAGCACATGCCAGGCATTAAATGCCATTCTATCTTTTTTTTCCACAAAAGTCAAGGCACAGAGTGTGCAGGTCAAAAAGGTAGAAAAACAAAGTCATATCTGTGCTACCACCTGCTCCAGACTGTACCAGAGCAGTAGGAACGGGGTGTGAAAGGGCCAGGTAACTGCCCTGGACACTCACTGTGCGTACAGCACCCTTTCCAGCGGTGGCATTTCTACTTCAGAACAGGCTTTGGCTAAGTTGTGAACCAGGAACTCCTCCAGACCCACCGGCTGGTCACAGCTCTTACTAACCTCTCTGTCCTGCTGGATCATTAAGTCACAGATTAGTCTGCTGTTTCATAAGATAAAAGCAAATCTCTTTTTCTACCTTCAGAGTGCCGCCACAGCACAGAGCTCAAGCAATGCTTGTCAGCAGGACCCTTCACAAAAGGAAAAGTGAACAAATAAAATATAAAAATAAACTTATTTGTACGACAAATCACACGCGTAAGAAATGGTCTCTATTCAGCTTTCCAAGACAGACAGGAAAGATGGCAAAAAGTCTGTCAGTCCATTAAGGAGTTGCATGGATCCTCCCTTCCCTCTTGCCGTTCCTGTGAAAAGGCAAGTTGCTGCCTGTAAGTTATTACTGTGGTTCTGCAAGAGCTCATCAGCACCTCTTCCCGCTGCACTCCGCTATTCCCCAACCAAAGCCAAACTAACTTGTGCTGTTCCACTACTGTAGTTTCCCTTCCCTATTTGTAAAGCTTGTAGCAGACAGTGTTTATGAAATATTGCAAGTAGGGCTATGTGTGCAGCTCTCACACTTCCTTCTCTGCCTTTTATCTTACTAAAAATGGCAATCTTAGGGGTAACTTAGAAAAAGAAGTAACAGGCAAAGTACAGTGTTTTATGGGGTGGACAGTTACGGAGACACAACTGCTTGCACTCTCTTGAAATTTCCCTTTGCTCTTTACAAAGCAAAAATAAAAGCAACAAACTCCAAAGATGCCCCACAGAATGGTTTCCTTTCCCAAACACAGGTAACAGCCGGATTTGGCATGCTTTGAGCCTACAAGTTCTCATGGTGCTATTCAATATACAGCTGCTTCAGTCATCCCAGCTGCTTGCTGCTTCTTTGTATAAATATATGAAGTTCACTACAGAGCCCAAATAGACATAAAAGCCTGAAAAAATGAGGTCATGATATGATTGCAATTTTAAAGGAAAGTGTGTATGTTTGTTTACTTGATAAAATATTTGTGTAAACAGGGTTCTCTAATCATACACATGATAACACTGAATCAACAGCGCTGGTACACCTTTGACATTAGTTGTTTTTATATCCTTTAATATGACAGTAATTAAAATTAATTCATGCAGATTTTCCTTTAAATATACTCCATTAGCAAAGAGTATTTGTCAAATCTACCTCCAGCACACAATGCCTAATGATATCCCTAAGCATTAAAGCCCTAATCTTGTAATTTATTGCTCAAAGCAGTTTACATGTATTAGTCTAATAAACTGCAAGCAGTGATTAGCAGATGTCGTCTTGTGCGTGGAATAATTTACTAGAAATTCATGCATATTTAGCAACAGTATGATACAATTAACTACAGTGGACCTGCCGAAATGAGAAGTAGCTGAGACGTCATGCTGTAGGCGAAAGGTGTTTTCAGTATTCTCAATCTCAGCGTTTTGATTAGGCTGCATAATTCTTGTTTACAGTTCATGATGTGCACTTGATTAGAAATCCTGATAGCCTCCGCAGCTGAATGACACAACTGTAGATACAGAAAACTGCACGGTTTACCACCCTGCCTTTATTCAATAAAATCCAGCACTACCATTTTAGGTGCATTTGCCACTGAGTTATTAATGGACCCCAAGACGGTAAACAGATCCTGATTCTCATAGCATGTCAATTGTTCAAAAAAAAAAAAATAAAAAAAGGAAACTGAGCTAGAAAAGTTAATAAGCTCAGGCTTATACAGAAAAGAATTAGGTGAATCTTTATGTTAAACTTGATTTACTGGCCCTTAACTACTAGTTTCAGTTAAGAACCTTGGCATACTTAAGGTTCCTACTGTGCAGCCCAAACTCAATGCTCGAGAATGAATAAGGAGTCCTGAGAACACAGAAAATTCAGCTTTCTACAGAGATAAGATTAGAAGACTGTAATACAGAATTAAAAATATTTCATAAGCAACTGTTAAGGCCTGTTATCAAGAGAAACGGTGCATACACATGTGAACCAACAAAAATCACAATCCAGAAAGCATCACATCTTAAATTTCCAGGTGACTGGAGAGATTTAGCAGACATCCTGGGGAGAATTATATCATTGGATCATAATACTAAAAGGTCTGAATCTGTACCCCTTTTTACCCTCCACACTCCTGGTGGGGGTTAGGGAAAAACACATGACTGCCTTGACTGACTTGGTGTTTAAGGAATGTGTCATGAAAGCCCCTTCCTTTACTAAGAATTTAAGGTATCTGAGGTCTTGAACTGAGATTCAGTGGCAACCAGTCAATTGTCAGTGAATCTGCATTAGGGCTGGTTTTTAAGAACCGGCAAGTCAAGCCAGGTAAAAACTGATTAGCCCAACGAATGAAAACCCAATGTGATTTTCTGTATCCTGCATCATTGAACATACAGTTTCTGGACTCGGTTTGTTCCTGCACAACAGAAAAGACAGGAAGATTGGCTCACTACCATTCCTGTTACTGAGGTCACCACTTTCATTTGACCATAATGTCATTTGAGAATTGGTAAAATGGGTCATGGTTAATGCTTCACAATACATGAATAATATCATCACAGGTATAAGTGTTGCTTCTTCAATAAAAATATCTTACATCAGTAAATGAGATCTTCCTCTCAGTTTTGCCAATAGAAATTTGCAACAAAATTAAGAAGGATCTAAGCCAACTTTATTTCCATCTCCTCCTATAGTGTGTCTGCTTTATAAGTGATTTGATTACTACAGTACTCAGCACTTCTCATTTCTAAATGGTTCTGATAGTTCTCAGGTTAATTGCTCCTGCTTTGAGGTAGCTGAAGAGACCAGACAACGTGTAACCCAGCCTGACCCAGCTCAGCAAGGGAGAAGAGCTACGGTCATAAAATCTGCACAGCTCCTTCTCCCCTGTTCTCCCCAGGTGTTCTGTGGCCTGCTATATTTCTCATGTAAGTAATTCATATGAATTACTCTGCTAAATACATAAAATATATACATAATATATGAAAAATACTTGAAAACAGGCCTTTATGGCAACTAGGCCACTGGATTTTATCTTCTGCAGATTATATAATTATTAGATTTACCATGTTATTTTTGCAAATAATTCTAAAGTGTTATAACGTTATATCATTTTTAAATCACAAACACTTAAGAAATGCAGAAGGCTATTAGCTTCATTGCAGCCCCTTAAACTGCTGTGAAATGAGCTCTAAATGTGCTATAAAATGACTTCAACAATTTATAAACCTCCCCTGATCAGCCTTAAGCAAGAGATAAATGTTACAGGAGACCATTGCTGCAGAACAGATAGTTACTCACTTTAGGGATGGGTGATCCTTTAGTAGTTTGTACTGAAAAGCAAATGATAAAGGTTTGTTTCTTTGGTATTCATTTCTAGCTCATTTCCACAAAGTCCCCAGAGTTTGAGGTTTACCTTACAGATTTGGGAAAAAGAAGGTTTTTTTGTTTTTAACTAGTACTCTGTATTCTCATTTCCCTGAGCTCTAGTGACACCTCTCTTCTCAACGCTATCCTCTCCTACCTTCTTACATCACTATTTTTTTCTGGGGTACTTAAAAGAAATCAATTACTATCACGTCTTGCCTTATAATGCCCACGAGAAGCAGAACTACACCTTTATAAAGTACAACAATCCCAAAATATGACCAATTCACTCAAGTTGCCCAAAGTACTACATAAGCGTTTTGAAGTAGCTCCTCGTGGAAGGAACTCAAGTTCTAAGCACTGAAGCACCATGACTGCAAATAGCTTACAAAGAAAACATGGCAAAATACATTAAGAGAATCCACGTTTTTCTTTTTCTAAGCAAATATATACATCATGGCCAAGAGTAGCCCGGATTTTTAATCTTCAGTTTGGATACTCTCAGCTTTCATGTCTCTAAAACACACATCTGAGAATGTAAAAGCAAATTTTCTTGACAGTCTAAATATGAAAAGCATCACACAGAAATCCAATGTCAATTACCCAACACCATTTATAAGAACTATTTAATAGGGACCTGTCTGACCGCCTTGAGCTACAGTCCCCAGTTCAAACCACTCATTTCTATTGCAGAATAACAAGCTACTGATCAATACAGGGAACCTTCTCTGAATACAAGTTAACTTTTTTCCCATCAGTAAGCAGTCTCCCTCTGGCCTCCCTAAAGCACACCAAAGCCAATCAATTTGCAGTATCTACTTTATCCACTTGCTTTTTATAAAATGCCGCAGTCTGATGCTTTAATGGGTGCAGAACTTTTGCACAGAAATCTTGTATCTAGTATTTGCATAATTCCATCAGGAAGCCAGAATATAAATATTTTGTCTAGAGCTACTTCTTACACAAGCATTTAGGACTATAGCCACATGAGAGAGAAAACATATAGGAATATATCTGTCCACACTGTTAGAACATAGGACAGAGAAAGCCACAGAAATTAACTGTAGTGTATTTTATATCTATCTATAAGCAACCACTGCATTATCCATACATAAATGGGAACTGTCTCTGCATGACAGTATGCAAGTTCCTTTTAGAGACAAATCTGAATTACTTTCTTTTGGGATTCTGAAGATTTATTCAGGTATTCTGGTTTTGTTTGTTTGTTTTTGTCCAAACTTACCCTCTTTTGTAGTTTCAGAATCCAGGCACAAGTGGGAAGGCTACAATCTGAGGAAAGACAGAAATATTGAAACAAACTAGCAGTGCCAGAAATCTCTAAAGAAGCTTTCCTTAAGAGTATATGTCCAAATCGACCATTTCAAAAGATGTGTGCATGCCTTGGGTAAGCTTGTAAACTTTCAGCTACTCACCTAAACCAAATTAGTCCCTGAACCTTTTGAGATACATCAGCAGTAATTTTGATGGGAATTGCTGTAAGAGTTTAAGAGACTATGATTCATAAATCCTATTAACCTCTTAATCAAGGGTCACTCTTAGAGTTACAGGCGACCAGAGCTGCTGCAGGCTTTGCTATGCGCTCTGCCCAGCACGGCCAAAAGTTCTACTTTCTGCTCAGTCAACAGTGCTTGAACCAGCCAGAAGACTCCCAAAGAATATGCATGTCTGAGAGTTTGAAATACTGTGCTCCTTTAAACATGAAGATGGAATTTTTAATGCTAACATTTGTTTACATCCCTTTTTTACATAGAAGGTTTAAAAACGTGAATGAATTGGCAAATATGAGACCAAGGATGATTAGGAAGATTTGCTTTCTTTACTAGACACTCATTTGCTCTTTTTTAGACAATACTATTGCTAACCTAGGCATTCCTTCAAAGCATGCAACAAATGGGGTCTGAGTTCAAAAATATACATAAGGCCTCCTTTGTGTTTTATCTTCCTAAAAACTGACAGGTACAATAGACTATAAATGTAACTTTTTAAATTTATTTAATTATTCTCATAAACTGTCCCCTCTTTCAGATAAGTTCTTTGAACATCCTGGACTAGATTATTAATTCACTGTTGATGTTGATATATGCCTGCAAATGAGGGGATAACAAGGACAGCTCATTGCAGACTCTCAAAGTAACAGGTACTAAGACTCTAGAATCTCAACCTAAATGATCCATTTTCAAAAGAATTGGCACTAAATATATGGACAAACCACCAAATCCTGGATTCCAAGCAGTGTAAGAAGCAAGTTCATTCCATCTAGTCCTCGGATAAGAGGCAATTTGGGATATGTTTTATCAGGAATAAGCAACAACAGAAATAGAAAGCAGCAGACAACGGTCTGGGAAACAATTGCTTTTAAAAGGATTTAAGGCTTATAGCAGATTATAACCTAAATATGAATCACGAGTACCACACAGCTGTAAACTGAGTAAAAGTCATACTGAGATGTCAAAATAGACTACAAGAGACATTATCATGATCAACAGATAAATACTAATAGTCATCCAGTTTAGATTTTAACTTTGTCCATGAACACATTTGCTTGGATTAAAAGTGCTGTTGACAGATTATTGGATCGTTTACCTTCCACTGCTTCACCTGCTCTCTGACCTTCTCTATAATATTAGAAGACTTTCAATAACAGCTACCTCACTGCTTTCTAAAACCACAACGGAACCTGAGCAGAGGAATAACATCTTCTGTTTCTTCATCTTAAAAAATAATACTCCTACTACTTAGGATATGTATGGATAGAACTCAGTTCAGTACAGAAACAAATCTGAGGTCTGATCTCCTCTCATACATCAGTTAGGAAGCAAAGATTCCCATCCATCCATTTCACGCTCTTGTCCACATTTCCTGGATTCCAGGATATTGCGAGGGCTGGGCTTTTTGGACGAGCAGCTAGGGCACGCTCCAGATCCCAGGCTCTGATGAACTGTGTTATGCTTGGCTAGGTAGTAAAGATATCCAGCATGAGAACTAAGAGGAGGAAGGACGCTGTAGACTCTGCCCGAGACTTCCATGAATCTCAGGTTGGTCATGTATATAAAACCTACTTCAAACACTTTTCTATAAATCCAGAATTCCCCCATTTCAGTATTTTCTTCTAATCTCTGTAAAGGTTGGTTCTGTATGCTCTGCAGTACATGCAAAACAAATCAATTTTCATTTCTGACGAATTTTTCTGTATTGTTTTATGGTACAGTGTAAAGGTTTTACCGTTGCTTCCCCTGGATGACCTGTAAAAGTCCCTCTTATGTCCCTCCTTGTAATTTTTGTGGCAAACTCAAGCTCATGCTGATAAAATTTCATATGGCAAAATATCATGAATTTCCACTTTTTATATGCAGCTGGAGTCAATCAATGTATACAGAAGCAATCTGTAACCCTGAGAGACTATTATCAGTCTAGGAATTTTCTTCTTTCCAATAATTATGATATGTAGTATCTCTTTCAGAGAACTATGAAGCCTAACTGTACCACAACATGTAGCACAGAACACTGCTCTACAAAAATATGAAATGTAACACACTGCCTTCTCATTTTAAATACATGTATTATATTATTACCACCTCACTGTCCAAGCCTTTCAGGCCAAGAGCTCAGTGCTAGTCACAGTGGATAAAGCTTTCCTAATCATCATTTTTAGCATGAATTATCCAGAAAGTGAACAGTAAACTGAAAAAGGATTTTGGATGTTAATTTACTCATCACTCTAACAAAAGGACATATTTCAGCATCCAAATGTCTGGACTTACCAGCAGAAACTTTTCAAATAAACATGCTACATTTTAAGAAAGCGTCTCCACCATTGCTGAGGGAAATTATCCCAGAACAGTCCTTGCAAGATCTCCAGGTTTACCAGAGCTGAAAATGCAGATAGAAGTCAACACGCATGTAATTTCTGAGTGTAATATTCTGAGAAGAGATAAAAGGGCTGCCCAGCTTAATATCATTTACTATTTTTCCTGTCATGGATAAAAAGCCAGATACACTAGTTAAATTTCAGGTAAAAGACACTGTGGCTGGTCCATTGCACTGTTTTTATGTTTTGCGGAACAATTTTTGAGACAACATCACAGGACAATTCAGATCAACGTAACCAATGTGAAAGACAAACACAAGATATAAGGAATAAAGGGACTGACATTAGTGAAAGAGTAAAACACAAAGTTTCAAGTCAAAAATAATCTTATTTTAGAGGAAAAAGATAAAAGCACCATGCCAGAAGAACAAATTACCCTGGTAGCCAAAGAACAGTAATGGGAGGAATACTATACTGCAAAGCCCAACAGCACTGATATATAGATTATTCATAAATTTTCTGCTATTCATTAGATGCTCATTGCTAGGAAGCAATGGATTAGGATTCAACAGGAAGTTCAATAGGAAGTAGGACTGACTGCAATACTATTATGAGCTGCTAATATAATGCCGTAAAAAAGCAAGACTAATATGACTTAGCATGTATCAGTTAAAATACTCGCAGTAGGGAAGTTTCTTAAGAGTGGCTAGAAGAGAGAATGAGGCTTTCAGAGCCCCTCTCTTTCTCTAGCCCTGCCATGAAGCTGGTTTTTGCTCTGCTTTAAGCACAGTCAGGCAAGGATGCTTAACCTGTATTTGCACGGTGCTTCCCTCAAGACCCAGCCTTGTTTTGATCTCAGATTCTGTAGCTGCGTCCTACTTCTCTGTGTGAGAGACAAAAGGCAGTAGGCTCCTCGACTATTAGCTTGAAGTTTGTCAATATTACACTTCTTGCTGAAATGCAGTCTTCTAACGCATATAATTCTGCAAACTGCATGGGTTTTTTTTAGCCCAGGAATTACGTTAATTTTAGTCCCCCCAAAAATCTGTTTTTATAACTTTAATCCCCAGAAGTTACAAACCATAACACACGCTTTTGAAAAATCACATTAATAATAATGGAAAATATCATTTTTTCATTTAGAAAGCTCCAAATTATTGTTCATGAATTAACAGCATGTTTTTAATCAGGAAATGCAAGGAGGGTATTTTTGTTTTGATTTTTATTTTGTTGGTGTGATTTTTGCAAGGGGGAGACGATGAAATTATACTGCACAAAAATATGTGAGCAGAAAAGCAGTGGGGCATTACCAAAGGAGGACCAAAAGTGGTAATCAATACTTGTATCCAAAGGCAGAAGAAAAAGCTTCAATCATCCGTGAAAAGAACAGACTCATCAAGTCGCATCTTATGATACTTGCTGTTCTTCATAATCATTTGTATCAGGCCAGTATTTTTACAGATCATTTCAAAGGTCATGAGGCCAATAATGGTTATGCTAACAATACTGCACATCTTCATTAGTATTTGATAGCGTTCCTAGCATAATAATCTCTGGCCAACGCAATACACACAAAAAATCCACTTTAGAATTTGTTATGTTAGAAGCACTAAAATGAAAATCCTTTTATAAGTAATATTAAAATTTAATCAAACATTGCTACAGTTGGCCATGTGAATTCTGTAATTTACTGTTACCTTTCATGAGGAGTTCCTTGTGTGCTCTTATAAGTTGCATAATGGATAGATGAGTATCTGGCTGTTACAGGTGATGCTGTGAAGCTTAATGAGTCACTAAGCAAAACAGTCCTGTGTCTGGTAGATGAAAAAGTAATAAAGAAAAAAATGTAAGTCTCTATATAAATTGTTTAAAATCCTGTTAGCTATTTAAGACCTTGGGAAACATTTTAGTGTTAGAAGACAACAAATTACATTGGACTGCTTTGAAAATCTATATTTAAAATCATCTACAAGCAAAGCTACTACTTCCACAAATCTAAAGAGAGTACTAACGCTTGGCACAGTTAGAATGAATGATGGACAGTGACTTTTGGAGACACAAGCTAGACAGGTCTGTGATGATCTGTCAGAGCCCTCAGTTCAGGTCCTTATCTTTTATGTGAGCTCACACTGCGTTTTTCTGAGCCTCAATTCCCTACCTGTACAGCAGGAATAACATATAAGTATTGAGAAAGAAAACACGTCCAAAAGTTGGGTGAAAATCAATAATAATCAACGTAGTCAGAGGAAAATTTTTTTAAGCTTTTTGTTATACGAAAAGTTTTTACTTAGTCTTATCTCTGAAAAGGCTCAAGAGGCTCCTACAATCATAGAAAATAAGTTCAGAGTTAAGTCTACGGTGTATCATCATGAAACTGAAGAGCAGGAGATGGATTAAAAAAAAAAAAAAAAAAAAAGGCTCCATCCAAGACTGGTAGAAAAAGGTGAAGATTTTTGTTTCGTAGAAACATTTCTAATCAAGTCCACTCAAGCAACGTGGGCCTTCAGTGACGCACAACAGGGCTTACAGATAGTAATTAAATTGCTCTCTCCGGCAATAAAAGATACCACTGAGTCTTTCTAGCCAATCTGAGCCTCTAATTACGTATGAAGGTTTTCCTCGCAGTTTGACATTCAGTGTCTTTCAAGGGAACTAAGAATTAAAAATGACCTTGCAGCACAAGCCCATAGTTAGCACTGTTTTTTACTTGGAGAGTTTTCTCTGTGGGTTTTCTGAGAAATGCCATCAGCTGATAGTTATCGAAAGAAATAAAAAGATGTCTTTACTTGCTTTTAAACAAACAAAATACACAGATTTCAGGCTAAATTATGGTACTTTTCATATCTGTCCAAATTTTAATTAAAATTAAAAATCTAGATAATAGAATTTTAATGGAATTAAAAGTCTATTGCCATTATACTGAATTTGCATGTCTTTAGAATGAAATTTAGCCTTGAAATCCTATATTTGGCCTGCTGTATATTATGGCTGTTATTGAAACAGTGTCAGAACCCAGGCATATCTCCCAGCTGTACTACTTTTTGCCTTGTCCAGTGTTAATAAACTCTGATAAACATATGCCAGCATATACACATATGGCATATAATAGCATATGCCATGGCAGTCCGTTTTATCACAGCTAACATGTTTAATCACTAGCTTCTTCCTCTCCAGCTTTTCACTGAAGGCTGCCCTGCCTTACGCCATCTGTGATTCCCTAAGCATTGCCTTAGACCATTTAATATCCTGATTTATACACCATGTGAGTCCACAGACAACGACTCTTGAAGGCTTGTGGTGGACTTCTGATGAACTGGGCTTCTTTCCCAAACTTTTTTGCTAACTTCCAGCCTCAGCTAATGGACCAAACCAAATGCTTTAAAAGCATACAGTAGCTACTTTGTGAATCTTACCTTTCTTTCCCTTACAGAGAAGAGATACAAAGTCTCTGAGAATGAGATTAGCCTGTTGAACAGAGACAACTCTTTTCCAGAACAGCTAGGCCTCAAGGGAACCGAGTAGTATGTTTAAGGGGCAGAAAATAGCAAATTGTAGTCTTGTCCAGCCTCAGCCCTATCCAGAGTAAATAAGTAGGGTGGAAACCTTTGCCAATTATCAGCCTGCATTTCCCCTACCTTAATTTTCCTGCGCGCTAATGGAGAAGATAACTGTCGTATCACTCTGTAAGTTACTCATTGCTGGTTATAATGCTTCCTGCTCCCTTCCCCATAGATGCAGTCTACGGCTGTGCCTTGCTGTACGTGAAAGAGAAGGGAACACAAACTGTTCTCTTCCTTCCTTGTTATGCCTACGTTTTAGCCTTGTCTGCACTTCTTGTCAGCAGATCAGCTGTTGATGCATGAACTGAATCACGTGCTTCCCTCCGCTACTGCAGTGGTGGTGCTGGAAAGACAAATGTCTCAATGCAAGCTATTCCCAGGTTACTCTCGATCTTTTAGAACTTAAAAAACTTTGGCCAAGTATAGCCCCATCGAAAAAAAAATACAGACACATCACTGCTTCCCTAGCGACATAAGCTAACGCAAGGGAGGAAGAACCACCCTCGAACTATTATTAAGGCAGGTAAAACCAAGTAAAAATGAGCAGTAAATAACTCCTCTAAGTCTTCTGAGACCATATGAACTGGCAATACAACACAACCCTCTTCCTTTCGTTCTACAGTATTGTTGGATAGATTAGTCAGTCAAAACATGATTTGATCCTGTGCTAGTCAGAACACCTGAATACAATTATATTTCAAACCTATAAATGACTCTAATATGCTTTATCTTATATATCCAGGACTAAATTCACTAGCATGACACTATTCAAATTCATTATATCCATTATTGCTACAAACCTCTTGCAGAAGCATAGATTCAGTTTTTAGAGCTGGACTGAAACTGGGACAGGGCTGTTCAGTTTACAAAGTTGAGTTTCAGGGATTCATAGGAGGAAGAACATGGAAAAGCATATTGATGCACTGGGAGGCTAGGACTGACTAGGACACTCCTGCTTCTTCAGGGACCTACCCTGATTCTTTTCAGCCTTTTCTTCCATATGAATGAAAGTAGAGGGACGTGTATACATGTGTCATATAAAATCCCTTTGCAGCAGTAGGCTCCAAAAAAGTTATCTTTGTCAATGAATTTCTGTGGTCTAATATATGTACACAGCGTTAGACTCAAATTCCTTTAAAATACCCCAAGACTCCTGGGTAATGTCCTTTGCAAGTGCTGATCAGGAATTGTATCTATTTTGTAATCTAAAGTAATAAGAATGTATTAATATGTATTATTAGTAACTGCCAATTTTATGTTGTATATTACTAATATTAATAGAATGATATGTACTATAACAAAATGATAACAAATATAATATTAATTAAAATAATTCAATCCGCAACATAAGTCCCATTGGTTTTGGCCTATAGGATTGAAAGAAGCAGGAGTACCTTTTTCATCTCCTACTACCATGAACAGATCCTACTACCATCCAACAGATCCGCATACTTTTTTTCATCAGAAAATATATCCATCCAAATCTTTTAACAAGTTCTGTAACATATACCTGAGCCCCATATCTGACCCTTTATAGTCTTCAACCAAATTGTTATAGACTGAGTCTCTCGCTCTTTCTCACACAGGAACATGTTTCTGTCATTTAAATATTTATCTTCTCCATTGGCAGAAATTAACATGACTAGTAACTACCTTTTTTTTTTTTTCTGTGAGAAGACCCACAAAGACTTTTTATGGATATGAAAAGAGAACTATTAAATCATGATGACAAAAATATGGACAGGGGACAATTATGGGTAAGCTCTATCTCTACTTATGCTTTATAAAACTTTAGTTCACGAATGGCAGTCAAACTATAAAAATACTTTATAGAAAAACTTCCTGTTTACTTTAAAATAGTCAATAACATAGGCATATCTACACATGTGTCTGTATGCATACATTTTAGTCTACATATATTTATTTTCAAGGTCTTACCTAAAGAGGAAGACTGATTATTTAGCTTGCTTATTCTGTTTCTGGGTCACAAACGCAATTTAGCAAGGATTAGTTGGTTTTATAAAGAGCTCTTCATATTTCATTCTCCAGCTTTCTTCAGGGAGCGGTGGCATATGGTGGGGGAGAGCTCGGATGGTGCTCTGCACCAGGCACGGGGAGCTTCATTCATAAGCTCCCATTGCTTCAGGCTTCAGACTGATTGAAGAGCTTGATGAATGCTCAGGAAGATGTGTTAAATAGGAAAATGATTCAGCACAGCTTTCCTGGGTGGGCAGGAGTCTTCACCACTCAGAGCTCTTCAAAGAGAGATTTTACTATTACATCTGCTCTTTATGGGACTAAAACCAGCACTCCATAAATAAGATCGAGCCTCAACAGGCATAGAGTAAGAGGCAGAGGGGGAAGGGAAATACAAGCACAGAGAGATTAAGCAATGAAAAATAAAAGTAGCGCACGATTAAGTGATATGTTCAACAGAGAGCTGTCACAGAGTTTATTATTTTGCAACAGATAATTCCTCTTTGCTGTTGCTTGCACATATGTTAAATTGCCCTATGTAAAACTTTGTTCTCTGCCAGATTCCTGGGATTTCTGCAGCCCTGCTCCCTTCATCCTGTACCACAAGAGAACGTGGGGCTGGCTGGAGAGCCAGCGACAGAGCATTGCCTGAGGCAACGCTGCGTGACAGGACAGACCACAGTCTCTGACCTTCCCCTGCTTTGCCCTGCATGGTTATCCTCCCCCTTAAACTTCCCATTACCGCCTGACTGAAGAGCCCTGAGGTAGCTTCCAGGTTGATCCCTAGAAGAAACTCCAAGGGCCCGAGAGTCCCGCAGGCACCGAGGAACAGCTTCCAATACCAGGAGAGGAGAAGGGCCCCTTCGCATTACAGCTGCTGATGCGAGGCTGCAGGAGCCTTAAACGCCTTGAGAAGAAAATACACTTTTGCAAGCACTTAAGTATTTCTCCGGTTTGTCCTTTCACGTTTCTGAAGACGGAAATGTTCTAGAAAGTGATTGGAATGGATTTGCAACTCCAAAAGGTCCAGAGGCCCAGCAGAGCTGACAGCAAAGAAAGCAGCAAGTAGCTGCAGAAAATCACCAGGAAGAGGAAAGGAAAGAGTAGGTTTAGCACTATGGGTAAAGGCCTCTTTTGAAGTCTGGTTTCTATGGCACAGATATCATCATAGTGACAATCTAACCCTGCTTCTGTGGACGTAACACTGTGACAGATTCTCAAAGAAAGTTTCTCTCAAAACACGCTGATTCCCATGCCCTCCTGCTCCTGAGGCAAAAAGCAATGGGGTGGGGGGAACTAGCAAAAGGTGCAGACAACAAGACTGCACCTTTTTAGCACCTGACTAAAACATCCTTTAACAGCAGGTTGGTGGTAGGGGATGTTAAATACAAAATATCAGCTGATTTGCTATGAGGTTTGAGCTGAACATATGCTGCTGGAAGAGAAGGGTGATAAATCTCCAAAGAAAGAAGATGAGAGACCTAGGTAATAAAATACAAGTTTTTCCTGACACCAGGATAACTTCTGGTGGAGGAGCCTCAGGGCTGGCTGGGTTGTCTCCTTGACCTATTGAAGAAACCAGTTTAAGTAATCTAACAGCAACAGGAATCATTCAGTGAGGAATCATTCCTAATGATCCAGACATTAGGAAAATCTGAAGGTTGCCTAGCTCCTTTCTCCAGTGCTGACTCTACAGTTTCTAAGAAAGAATATTTTGCAAATACTGGTGTTTAGACTGGGACCTTCCTTCTTATTCTATCTTTTGGTTTCAGTGTCCCTAGGGCACCCTCTTAACTCCTTCGGGTCTGAGGAATAGGTTTTCAGCTGAAAGCATTGCTCTGCTTCCTTCAGCATCAGAGTTGATTCACAATGCAGTTTCCACAAGCCGCAGACAGAACTTGTACGAGTTCCACCGTATCATGGACCAGCCCTGCTTCAGTGTAAACCTTCAGCAACCAAACAGTGCATTATAGCATTGGAATCACTTCTATCAGACATACAATTTTAAAGGCCATTTTTACAAGGTAGTTAGCATTTCTTGAATTTTTTTTGAAACTATGAGGAAAATACTCCGACAGTAAATGTGATTTTGACATTTTGAACAAAAAGTTTTACATTACTTGTATCAAAGAATTTCTCTTTGCCTTTACAAATTTTAATTGAAATCATATTTTAGACACCTGGGATAAACAGAGGTTAGAAATTATGAAAAAAAGTCACAATCACTTAATATATATCAATTTCAAGGAAGGTGACTTTGATAGCACGAGCCTTTTATAGCCTTCTGATTAGTTAATGCTATGTTTTTCTTTCACACCCGGAATACATTTGATCATATACTAGTAAGACAGCATCTTTGATAAATAAGTGCTAGAGTAACACTTTAGAGCAACAGTTGTACAAGTTTAGGTTCCCAGCTTCCAGCACAGTTACCCAGCTGTGAAGAGCTTTATTTGCCCAGTTCCACTCATTCCTACAATATCCAATATTAGAAACCAATAGCTGTTCAGAAGTACTGAGCCTGCTGCTGTACTCATTCTTGTGAGAAAGTTTCTCCATGTGGTTATAACCAAGAGAACTTAATTTCTTCTCCAGTAGCAATACTACTGAAGTATCCAAAAAGAGAATTTCCTTTGGATTTTTACTTTGTTTTCTTCCCCCAGTTTGCTATGATTATCAAATGTGTCTGAATTTCCCTTTCTCTGTTTATAGACATATACACATAAATATGAAACTAGACTGACTGTTTGTATCAAAAAAAAAAATCCATTGGGCCTGTTCCAAAACATACCCTACCGTTTCTTGGCAGAACTGAAATTATTGGCAAAAAAATATGGCCTATTTTATATTAAGTAGGCATTTCAAGTAGTTTCAATATAGTTGCAAAACTGATTAAGGAAAAATTGCCTCAATTATGAGGATTGATATTTTATATTAAATTAAATTTAAAGTTTTCAGGTCTGGTGTCTGATGAAATACTGGTTTAAAAATTATTTGGATGGAAATGTTTTTATGATCCTAGTAAATAAATTGGTGGAAAAATTATATGAAGCAACATCTTGGTGATATAGCACAATTATTTCAGAGAAATTTCACTAAAAAATGTTCTGCCTTTCATCTAAATATACAGTTTTATTACAAAGTGCTAATCATTCTCTGTATTGTCATGTGATGCATTGAAGAAACTCCTCATGCAGTATGTTTGGTATCTCTGAGCAGCTAAACAGCTGAGCTGAGCAGAACTTCACGGTATATTCTTCCAGCTGGCCATCTCATTTCTATTTTACTAAATGATTACTGAAAAGCTTCAGAATGACTAAATATAAATGCCAGGTAAAGGTTATTTCAATACTGAAGGACAAACTACTTATTCTAGGCCATCATGCTAGGAAAGAAAATCAAATTCTTTGTTACACATTCATGTTGCAAAAGTGAAGGATTTAAAATGTTTTGTTTTCTATATGGTTAAAAAAGAAAAAACTATGAATCTCTTCTGCTCTGCCTAAGAACAAACAAAATTAAACATGTTTGTCCTCATCTAGTGTTAAATACCTAACTCACTACTGTGTTTGCAAGCAACAGCTGAAAATGAGCGTTAATTCTGCATGGAACCCGAGCCAAATCTTAGAGAGCCGGATTTGATGCAGTGCTTGAGAGCTTCACTTGAGGAAGTGATTATGTTAGGTGAGCTTTCAGTAGGCAGCAAATGAAAATTTAATCCATTTTGTGCTAAGGAGAACGCAGTGGTGCCATCTTGCAAATGAGACTGAAAAAAGACCATTTACCTAACGGTAAAAATGATGATGACCTGTAAAACTCTTCTCACAAGTTTTAGTATTATCCTTTGGAATCACCTTACTGTGATCTGTGGCCTAGTGGACAAATTACTCTGCAACACTGAAGAACCTCCCTCCTCTCATCAGTGTCTGAACACTAATCCAGGTGTATTCACAGACAATTTACAGTCACCTGTGCTGTTGCCAGTGTTGTCTGTTACCTTAAATTGCTCTCCTGTGCTCAGGGTTCATTCCCTTTACATATCTATAGGGACTAAGTCATAAGGCTTTTACCTCGTTAGATACATTATTCCACCTCTACCTTAACACTAAAATACTAAAACTTACATCTAGAAGCAGTCTGTGCTGGAATAATCTATCATAAAATGAGTGACAGACAATAATCTTATTAGGCAATGTGCTGTCTTTTCCTCCCATCCAGACGCATTTTCAGTAATACTTTAGAAAGACACCACACAAAAGGTAAGCATAACTGTAAAAGTAACAGCTTCATGTAAGCATGCTATTTCATATGCTGCAGTTTGAAGTACTATAAAATTCTCATGCTAAATGTCTTTTCTTTTGGTAAGTACGGAAAACGTATCAAAATAATCACTTGCCTAATTCCAACACTTGGAAACAATACTACTCTTCATGGCAATTCTTTAGCCAATTCAGACACCTTAAACAATTTTCATGACACCCAAGTAAATTACTTTGGCATCTAGCACAGATAAGATTTCAGTTAACTCCTCCAGAGAAAAGTTGCATTAAGCAAGAGGAAGAGGAAACTCACTATACTGCTCCTCTGGAGAGGCTGCTTGGGAAAGAAACACAGCGTTGAACCTGGATTTTAAGAAGGAACAGCCTGGATTTTAAGAAGAAAGTTTGGCTGAGGATTGCTCCTTAGCTACACAGGGTTCTGGCAGTCAGTTAACCTGTGATGATTATTTTGAAGCATTCTCCTTGTGACAACAGTTACACAGTCTCATGTGAAATCCGCACATTAATTTATCTACTACAAACAAGTAGTTGAGTGTTTTGGATAAAATCATAATCTTACTGTTTGAGGAAACGTAACAGAAGAAGAAAGCTGAAAGTTTCAATGCTATGGAAAAAAAAGGAATTTCTCTAAGCCACTCAAGCAGACTCCAGAATGCCTTAGGCATTAGCAAATCCAGTCCGGCTTCCATGAGCTTTTGCCAACAGAAAACCATGAAAGCACAATATTCAAGAAGAGAGCAAGCCTGTATGTACAGGCCACAAAGCCCCTGAACACTTTTTCAATTTTCAAGTATCCAAACTTCTTACCACCTAGTCTATCCCATCATCAGCCCATCCACACAGCTACCAGTTTTCTACTATTACGTTTCTGAAAAGCAGTGCCACACTAAGCCTAACCAATGTTGCTTCCCATGAAGCAGGGAAAAAAATATCTTCTTAGTAGGTCAGCTTCTGTAACTACTTCAAGGTGTTAGTGCTGATGACTACATTTTCATGAAATTTCTTTTCCCCTCCTATTTCTCGTTATGAGTTTTTATTATTCTTATAGAGCTTTCTCAGAGATCACTAGTCAAGATAAGTAACTCAGACACTGCATTGGGCAAAAGCTCCGGGACGTCTCTAAGGTCAGCAAACCCAGACTTTCACCACAGTCTAATGAGAATTAATACCAAGCTGCTGTCACCAGAGACCTTCTGTGCCTAGGGAAGCACTGACAGGGAGTGCATGTGTACGTTCAGGTTCCTCACTGAACAGGGAGCTGAAGAGAAAATAACTGTACGAGATGCTCACGTAGAGGTAAGCAGACCAAAAAGAATAACATCTGAAAAACTTCTGGAAGCTACCCAGAATCTGCGCAGTGGGTGGGGGACACATGGCTTTGTTAAGTTGACCCCCAGGCTTGACTTTCCACACAGTTGGAAAGTTGCCACAGTTGTTCCGTATGCGAGTCAAGCCACGACCACGCGATGCCGCGGGGAGCGCGCCTTCGCTCCAGCGACGGACGGGTCTTCTACCTTGCCTCATTATTTCCAAAGGGTCAAATTTCAGAGTAGGCTGAGCAAAGTTTAAACATCAGTGTTAAAGAGAGAGTTCTCTTACTTTAGAAATGCCACCAACTAAATTTATTTTAAATTACATATTTTACAGTAAAACTAATAAGGAGCATACTACTTTTCTCTGATTTGTATTCTGATTGAAAATGGAAGTCATGAAAACGATACTGGCTTTCCCTCCATGCAGCTTAAGAGGATAGTTGCAAGCTAATTTCATGTCACTAGTTTTTGCCCTTTGTTTTTTTGCTTTTTCCCTCCCTTGTTTTGACATTTAAATTAGAATCCAGTAAACATCAAGTTTTTCACATTTAATATTTATATAGAGAAATACAGTCAACAGCTAGTGACTTGTTTTACAACTTAATTGCTCTCTTTGTAATTCCAGTGTGTGAAGTGAAAGCTATAAACTCCCAATTATCTAAATCTACGCTGGAAGTTATACTCTCCTCACTGTAAAACTGATTTATTCCCAAAAAGCTGAACTCGATGAAACAAGTCGTGGTATAGTGCAAAAGCTATAAAATAATAGCACTTTGATATAGTGTTTTTAAAATTCAAGAGAGTCAGAATATGCTCTTTAATAAACAAGACAATCTTTCATAGAAACCTACAGCTTCCTGACATTTTCCATTACAGTAGAAATGCGGCAAAGATGGGTGTGAAAGCTGTAAACTACTGTCTGAGGTACCTACCTGTCAATACTTGTCCACGGCAGATACTCTGAGTTAGTGCTGTATGACCCAGATGGTATAAATTGTCATAGCTTCATTAACTTTAATCAAAACCATTGGAGATGTGACAACTTACACTAGCTGATAATCTTCCCTAGGCTGTAGCCCTGACTTAAGTATTTTAGGGAGACTTGGTCTATTTTGTAAATGTCAGTAAACATTTTACATATGCTTATGCATGCATGTGTGTGTGCATATATGTAAATACAAAAACTCTGAAGTTTATTTATATGACTGAGAATTTGCAAAATAACAGTATTCTGAGGCTAAAAATATCCAAGCGGAAACATTTTTCCTAATATTACTTCCAAAGAAACTCTCATGGCAACTCAGTAGTATCTTCCATAAATCACAGCACTTTAAATCAAGCTATGGCATGTAATTGTATTAGTCTTATCTAGCATTTTTACAGCTAAGCAGTAAGAAGTGTTAGAGATATAAATAGCATGCCTTGTAGGTAGAAATGCTACTTTGAAAGAAAAGCACTAAAACGATGCCATTTTCATATATTCTGTCTCTCAGAAAGAGAAAGAATTCATTATCTGATATTCTCAACAAGATGCCAATAGCAGTAGTAATATATTTTGTATCCATCGCCCATCTGCCATTGGAGGAGAAATACTAAAAGAGTAAGAAAGCTGAGGTATGCCTTTACAAGAGAAGGTATGAGAGAACTCTATTTAAAAGCAAACTTTTACACTACTGCAGAAAAATGTAGGTTCCTTGAAAAACATTCCAGTCCTGACTTTCAAAAAAGCAGCTTCATTTTCCAATTTCACAAGGCAGCCCTCTTTCTTCTTGCTATTAATATTACCTCATCAAAGCCTTAGACACCTTCTTCACTTGAATTCCAGTACCTACATTTATGTTTTAAGATTATCTGCACAAAATGAAATCATTATTAATTGCAGGAAATTATGGGGCCCTTTTTAGTAAAGTGCAGTGACATAATTATTTGCTACTCCCTCAGCAGAAAAATTTATTTAACTTCGTGACTCTAAAATCAAAACATGAAGAATCCTTCAGACATTAAACTTCTTCTGACATAATCCAGCCTTTACTGTATTTCTGTTGCTTATGTACGTTCTCACCAGGTCTCATTTTCCTAGATCACAACTCCGACCACATCCACTAGCCATCCACTAGCTGTCCTTCTCTGACATAAGCTATCTGCTTTTGCACAGCCCTTCATGATTCACATTTGTCCGTTGCTTGGGTTATAATTTTGCAATTATTGTTCAAATACAAATTCTTACTTCCAATCAGCCAAATCAGCCACTAACACCAGCACTTTAACCCACCTGTTAACTTGTTCAACAAATATCTCTGTACTTTCTCCCATACTTGCTCCTGCTCCAGAGGAACAGCCCACAAGCTACCTCACAGTCTTCTATCATAACCTGCTTACAACCCCCTTTTGTTGTGATTTTTATAGAACAGCTCACAGCACCTGTGTGTGCTCACTGTCCCCCATTTTGGCCCAGTTTACTGGCAGCTCTCTGCTATCTTCACTTTCGTACAAGTGACCACGTTGCAGAGCACGACAGGAAAACTCTCGCCAGCAGCATCCTTTCTACTGAGCATCAAGCTCAACAGAAAAAATAGGTAGGGTAAGCGCAGGGAAGACGTACCCTTTTGCCTGGACGGTAAGTCATTGGGACATGCACCAAATCTGCCTTTTTTGCATATCTCATACATCTGAGTTTTGATCTTTGACTTAACATTATGATCAAATAACTAAACAGTAATTACATGTGAAATATTCAAGCAGCAGCATCTAGCTGTTCAAAAATCCAAGCAGAGCCTGTGAGCACACAACAAGCACCAGTTTCCTTTGTTGTTCAGCACGTATAGACGCGTTTTTAGCAGAAACCCATGCACCTCTGTGGTTCTGTGATGGAGGGTGCAGAACATGATTTACCAGAGCCCTTCAGCATCACAGGGAGCTGATGGGAAGTCTGCAGCCTTCCTTGAAGCGTTGATAACCACAGCCACCCACCCAGAATGGTGCTTCTTCACCCATTTTCTCTTTAGACACCACTCTTCTAATGGTCTCCTCTAGGATGTATTACAACAGGATCTATGATCAGCATCCAGGTGGCCTTACAACACAGCAGGAACCAATACAGAAGCATACATCTTTGATCATTAATAATCCAAGCGCATACCTTGCCATATCTTCTGAAAAACACCAGTGCATCAGTCCTCTCTTGTTAGTACATAAGCAATCCTGCTATGTTCAATTTCTGACTAAATATATGTCTGCATATCTCTAGCCACTATTTTTAATTCTTATTTATTTCTAATCTCTATTCATATATTTGTCTCAGAAAACAACACACCAGAAGACATGTTACTAACGTTCACAGTTACTAACTGTGGAGGCACATTATGACAACAGAAAGCACAGACTTCATAACTTACAAGGGTAATTAGTTTTTTAGAAGATTATATTGAACTTGTTTGTCAAAGTATGATACCCTGAAAGCAATGATCTCAATAAACATACCTACTGTTAAGAAAATGAAGGATCCTGCAGAGTTTTGTGGCTTTGCTCTTTTCAGCACTGCAGTCATAAGACAGTGTGAAATTTGTCCCCTTTACAAATGAAGAAAAAAAAAAAAGAAGAAAAAGGTTGGTAGGTAGAATGAGAATGACTATGTCATTTATATACTGCATAGGCTTAGTCAAGGTGACATTTAGATTCGCTTGAATATTATTTTTGAGTAAAATGTGTCACTTTTTCATATGGGATTTACAAAAATAATTACACAATTACTGTGTCATAAGGATATGGCAAAAATAATGCATTAAAATGTCTTTAACCATCTTAAAGCAAAGAATAGTGACTTGTCCACTTCAGACTCTACTTCACTTTGCAATTATTTTAGATGACCGTTGCTTAAGCATGTCTGGTTATGCATTCATTTGTTCTAATAAAAGTCTTCTACTGATCACTTATATAATAAAGGAAAAGGAATAACTAGTATCTCATGGTGACCTTGAAACCTGGATAGTAGAATACATTTAAATAATTTAACTATGCAGAGCATGTGAAGCGACTATTATACGTCTTGCGTTTTTAAAATGCTGAAGTCATGCAAATGCTGATAAGATTTTTGGCTAAGTAAATCCTGTCCACTTCCACATCATAGTGGGTTGACAGCTGTTGCACAGGTCTTTCGATTACACCTATATTATGCCAAAAATGCAAGTACATGCACATAATATGCACACAGATTGCACATATAGTGCCACTCTAATATTTATATGTTTCCATATTCAAAATCAAAAAATTATTTCAAAAACCAAGTCACTGAATGACAGCAATACATTTGCCACACTATATCATTTTTAAAACTCAAGGACTTAAAAGTCAACTTAAAAGGAAACGTAAGCTAAAGACGACATGAATTTTGTGCTCATCACTTAATAATGAAATTATCATCTCTCTAAATAAAAAGGATTCTTTACCAACAAAATAGGAAAATATATGCATTTTGGGGTTAAACAGTTTTGTTGTGCTAGACCATTTGTAAGAGGCTTGTGACTGCAAACTGAACAACAGTGGCACAAGCAGCTCGTCACAGGAAAGCAGGGGTAACGCTGACAGCCACTCGCCACCAACCCCCGGCCAGGCTCCATGGGGCAGCCTGCGGTTCCTCATGGGCAGCGATGAGCACTGCACCACTGCCGTTTGCTTTGAGTTGCCAATAAAGGCCAACCAGCACACATGTGCTTGCAGGCCGTGGGGTGAGCGGAAAATGCTCCATTCATTTCACATGAAGGACAAATGCAGATTGAATATTATTGAAAATTTAAAGTCAACCCTTTCTGTGAAAAATCAAGCTATGGTAAACACTTCAAAAAAAAAATGTAATGGACTGTCTGGTGGGCAAATACAAGTTGAAGAAATAGAGTCACTCTTCACCCTCTAGGTAGTTAGTGTCTAATGTTCATTTCTTCCAGCACAATCTTCCAGGTGTAATGTTCCTTAACAGGCTGGCAGAAGGGTAAATGTTGCCCTGCTGATTCTTTCCTACAATCCCCCAAATGATAGCTTATCCTCTAGGACATATGGCTTGATCCTCACCTTAAAGGCCTAGCTGCAGCTAATATTCTGCCTTCTTGCAGCTGTAGCATCTCATGCTGATTAACACCTGAAAAAACAGGTTGGAAGGGACCTCTGGAAGTCATCTAAGTTCAACTCTCTGCTTAGAGCAGGTCTGATTAAATTTGATGGTCCAGGGCCTTGTTCAGTCAATTTTTTTTATATCTCCAAGCAACTGGAAGTGAAGTTGCCATTTTTCTCCTTAGACTTTTGTATGAGATGCAGGATTGAGTGGCAAATAACAATATAAAAACATGAATAATAGAGGCAAAATGCCTTTTAGGAAGACAAAAAGCCTTTGGCAATCATCTTACTGGATTTCTTTTTCCTTCCTTATGAGGAAAAGCACCGCTTCTGTTGTGTTGGCAGAAAATAAATTATTGTGCTGATCACTGTTATTAGAGGCTGTTGAAGGATGAAATTTTCTAGCAGCTAAATCATTCCACAGAAAAGAGATTCAATACAGTTAAGAAAGGACCAAATGAGTTGTACAGCTCATCCTACCGTACAGGCTGGCTTTGGCGACATATCACTATTTGCAGTGGTCTCAGAGCACCGAACGGAGAACAGCAGCAGACTAGGCAGTCTTTCTGCGTATTTGTTAAATGTGAGCAGAACTGTCCCGATGCCGTTTCAACTTCGTAAGGAACTGTTAATTTAGGGAAATGTCTCTTTCAAAACAAATGCTTCATGAACTTTGTGCCATTCTACACCACAGCACCCTATTTTCCTCTAGGACATAAGATCACAAGTGCGTTGTGTTTATATAACAATGCACCCTAACATTTAAGCAAGGTGTTCGCTGTGTATAACCTTTCATTCAAGAGCCTGGTTTGCCATGTCTTTAAAATTTAGTGTAGAAACATTGCTAATGCTATGTGATAGTATTGCAAAATTTTAAAGAACATAAAGCAACAAACTATGCTTTGAGATTAACAGCTAATCTTCCTTAGGTAAACTGCAATTCAGCAGAAGGTTAGCAGAATCTGCCCCTACAGAAAAGTTCTGCATTTAAGCAGTTTTTAACCCATTCTGTAGAGCAATAAACATGTGCTGACTAACATTTTATGTTTATGATAGAAGACTTACCTACTACAATGATAGTCTTGCCATCACTACCATACAAGAGTCACTAGTATTCCTCCAGTACGCAGGAAAATGTGAGCATAAGGCATCTATTCAAAATACCCCGATCTACCATTTAGAGCAGAATGAAAGAACGCACCACCAACTAATTTTGAAGTTTTCTCTACTTTGAGCAGATGGCAGCGTAGATGACCCCCCAGAGGTCTCTTCCAACCTTATTTTTTCCTATATTTTTATGATTCAAACTCCCCAATATCCTGTTAAACTACAATACAGATATGATTAGTCTGCTTTAAAAGAAAAGAATAAGCATAACTGAACAGGATATGCTGCACAAAAAGCTATTCATTTTCAAACACAATGTGTTGGTGTATAATGGTGTAATTTCTCACTTTAATTTTCTTGTAGCATATTAGAGCAACGAACTAGGATTCAGGAGACCTGGATGATATTGTACATCCTGCCATTGGTCTACAGGTTAATCTAGAACAAACTAGTCTGTAAACTGAATTGCTGATGCTTACTTCCTTTGTAAAGCGCTTTGGGATGTCAACAGCTTGTAGTCAGGGAAACTACAGGATTGCTATAATCTACTAAAAGAATCATACTTTTCACTCCACACTGAGCATAAGCATAATATCAGGGGGCGGGGTGTGGGGGACACCCTCTAAAAATCTTGTGCCTCAGCACTGAAAAATCTTGTTATTGTCTCACTATGCACGCTTTCAGCATTTGGGACATTGTAAAAGAACAAAATGCAGTGATTTCATGGCCTATAGCTTATTAGGAGTTTGCAAAAGCCTTTTCATTATAAATTTGATACAGAGCAAAGAATATCAGCTTGAGAGGCCGAGAAACTACAGAATGGTAACTCTCCTACAGCATATTTCTTCTGCGTAATTAACAACGTTACAACTGAATTTTCACATCAGTGCAATAACTTTTCATCTACAAAGTCTTCTTCCTGCAAGAGATGATAAAGCATACCTAAGAGTAACATGTTTATTGCTAATCCTTAAAATACGGAATAAATTACTGAGCAAGCTACAATGTGGGCACTGTTCATATGCGTATCTGTATCAACGTACAGATGCAGATAGTATGAACTACACACAGACTCACGGGGCACATGAGAATCTGTAGCATTGCAGATAAATTAATAGTTTCAAATGCAAATCAAAAATTCAATTATCTGTCCCTAAAAGGTTGGGAAACTGATGCATCTTCCAATCTGGATACTGTGCTTTGCAATACAATTTCTGTGCACGTTCCTTTTAGATATGTAAGTACATTCTTAGCTTTCACATCTCTCTCCCCCCGCACTTTGACAATATCTTTCCTTTTTCTAGCTTGTCAGGAACTATAGCACTGTATTTTTCTTTAAAAAAATCTCCATGGCCACGTCTCTTGGAATTGTCTTGTTTCTTGCATTATGAGTCCATATAGACACATTCTGTAGATACCATCTCAAAACTGTACAGTGCTTAACCACCGGTTCCTTGACAGGTACAGCATCTTTCTCAAGTGTCACAGCCTGAGAAGCTGCAAGTAGCAGAGATGCTCCTATATCCTTCTAGATGATTGCTCATGGTACCCAAGTAATTCTTCTCTTCACTCCCCCATCACTTGACAGTTAGTTCAAGGAGAGAGGCATTGGTATAATAATTTCATGACCTATCGATAAGCAGTAACTGATTTAAAACACATCCACTGAAAAAAGTTCAAAAAATAACTGCTAATAATAAAGAGTACGTAAAAATTAACATAACCTAACATACAGCATTTTGAGAGTCAGACATTGAATGCTTTGTTTCCATAGTCAACCAAGGAAGTGGAACAACTCCTTAAAGCAGTGGGCAGGTAATGCAACTGTGCCTGGGGGCGAGACCAAATTCAATGACCCAAGAATTTTTGCATCAGTTAAGCAGACTAAATTTCCTACTGATCTATGCCAACTTCCATCTAGTTTAGGATGAACCATTCTGCTTTGCACAGCTTAAATTCACTCATGATATCACAGGCAGACCTTTATGCCAGAGGAGCTAAACTGAGCATATTAACATATAACACAATCTCATCCTCTGAAAACCAATTCTCAGTAAGGTGACATAACCTCATTCACTTCAATACTGAATTGCTGGGAGGAAAACCAAATTCAGACGAGCAGAGACTCCAAGAAACCTCTTGGTTTTGGCCCAGTCAAAATGTCCTAGCTCATATACACCCAAAGGGGGTCAAGACCTTTTTGCTCCTGCTGGCACAGAGACACTACCAGCATTTCTGCTATGACCGAGGATCCTCTAGACTCCCATGACTGTCTTTATGCGTCTATCACTAGCCTCCAGCAGCAGCAGCCAGGGAACGGGCTGGGGAAGGCATGTGAGCATCACCCAGTTTGATTGCTGCAACACATCACTTTTAAATTACTTGTCACCATCCAGCCATTGATGCGGATGTGACTTTCTCCGTTCATTTAATGCTTTATCTTAAACTTACCTCATTTATAGATATAAAGTGATACTGTCCAAGGATAATTTAAGAGAAATTGTAATGACTTCTTGCCAGTAGGCACCATGGACATTTTGCAGGGCAAAAAGTGCAATAACCACTTTTGAACAACTTTTTCCTTCCCAATACTCCACAGTACTGTCAGATAAGCATTGACCAGCTCCCAAGACTCTTTTGCAATTGGGTGAAGTCATTAAAGGTGTCCATATTGTCCACTTAAAAGTGGTCAGAATGGCTGGCTTTAATGGAAAACAAATCGATTTGACTAGAGCAAAAGTACAGGTGATCCTACTGTACTTTACCCTTCATCTTGTAAAATCCATCTCAATAAAGAAAAAAACTAGTAAATAAACAAGGTCACTGAAAAGTATTGCTGTTTTTAAATTTTTGTGACATCACAGTAATCTGTGTTTTCCCATTAAAAAAAAAATTAAAAAAAAATCTGGTGCCTTTTTTCTTACATTGGAAAACCATACATTTTTACCCCCACAAAATATTCCACAGGAAGGTAAATTGTCTGCTGTCTGAAATTTTTAAGCTACTGTCGGTTTTAATCTATGAAAAGACAAACAAATATAATCTTTGGGTTCATTTGACTGCATCACTGACTACCATTTATTTTAGAGGACACTTCTGAAGGCCTCACCTTTGTCATTCATACCAGAAAACATATCAGGATAGAATTTTGCAATGATGTTTGGAAACATTCCCTTTTAAGACTCTCATAAACAAGGAAAACAGACTCAAGGACATTTTTTGATAGAAAATCTCATTTCAAGCTGAAAAAGTGCAGTGTAAGAACTTGATATATATCACTTCTTTGCAATTTCAGTAGAAGAGAGCTTTTGTTGCCCAAATTCAAGACTTCAAAGATGAAAAGAGCAATCCTTTTCAACTTACAGAACGCAAAACTAATTTTTAAGTGAGATGAAAATATAGCAATTTGCAGCACAATAGGATATAAATACTTGAATGGGTGATATTTTCAGAATTATGTACAGATTTGCAGGCGGTTAAGAGACAACATGAAAGCAACATGTCTGTCCTTCAGTATGGTAAATCAGAGAAGCAATTTACTTATGCTAAGAACAAGAAGAACAATCGGTTTGCTTATCGACTTGCTAAGTAAAATCACTGTAACCTAATTTAACATACTCCATACTTTCTATTAGTAAATGAGATCTGATATATATTTAAAGAAAAATTATTTCTTTTTCAGATGGTAAGTCCTGCTCATCCAAGATCACCAAAACGCTCAATTTTTGTGGACGAAAATTGTCTACAATATATTTATATGAATGACATGATTCGATATAATTATTCAGTTAAATGAAAAAACATATCAGGCCAAAAGGGCTGATGTCTTGCAGCTACATCAAGGCACATATTATCACTAGCACTTAATGGCTTTTGATTAATATAATGCATGTATGATTTTAAATTAAAACAATGTACTGGGTTCTAGGAGGTCAGCCTAGAACAGCCGGTGAGGTTACAGCTTGGTGCCTTTGAAATATGATCACCAGTTTGCTGACAAAATCAGCATAAAACATTAACATAAACATTTCCCGTTGGAATCTTCAGGGTGCCTACCCTTCAAATATGTTTTTAGCAGACAGAAATAGCAGGCCCACTTCCCTGGTCCCTATTATTTTGGCATCACAGTGCTCCACTCTACATTATGTCTGCAAATAAGTGTTTATTACCATAAAATCTCTCTCTCTCCTAAGGCCAGTGATATCTAAGGAGCCAATGATATCTAAGGAGCCAATGATAATCCCAAAGCCTGTAAGAGAGCATTTGTCCCTAGCGGCATCAAGACTGAAATAAACCTTACAAAGCTAACTTCTCAATCTTCGAAATCCCAAACCCAACATCCTGCTTTAAGTATAGGCCAACAACATATATCGACCTCAGACCCGACGGTGAGACCCACGTGACTATCAACACAGGTACTCAGGCTGTATATCAGCTTTCCTTTCGAGTTCTGCAGCTCTAGCCCTAAAACTAGCTTTGACCTTAACCCAGAAATACTTCTAAGCTTCAGTTAAACTGAACATATTAGACCCCAAAAGCATGAAGAATTTCAGTTTGGCATGGGTACTAGTGCAAGAACAGCTTGCTGGACTGCTAGCCCAGATCTCACCAGACACAAAAACATGTGATGACTCTTGTAGCACTAGGGACACCGGTGTCCAGCCTGTCCCAAAGCACCGCCCATCATATAGCATCTATCTGAAGTAATATTTAAACTAAAACCTATAGGAATTTCAGGCCTAAGTAAGGTGTGTATATGTGGTTTGCTTGTCTAGACGTGGCTATATAACACAGTGTATGTTATCTCCTATAACATAAATTGGAATCACAGTACTGTGGAGAGTGTTGGCTCACAGAGGGACATGCCACCTCTCCACATCAGAGTCCCCCATAGCCACAGAAAAGCCATTATTTTCAACTTGTCCCACATAATCAATTCATGGTGTATCTGCAGTAGGTATGTAGTAGAAGACCTGTAAAATAAAACAGTAATGGCCCTTATGACTAATATCATTTCAGTTTGCACTCTGAAAGTCACCACAAGCACATACAGATTATGTAAGTTCTTCTTCTTCTTACACACACACACACACACACACATAGTCTGAGACTCCTCAGAGACATGATGATTGCAGATTGTGATCACAGGTATTACTGCAGTGGACTTCCCTACTCAAAACCGGTCAGCCAGGAAGACTTGGGTCACCCAAACAATCCTTCTTTTGGATTGTTTGGATTTCTGGCAGGTGACAGAAAGTCCCACCTCAAGGGAAGGTGGCCTGCTCCCACACCAATTTTTTTTCCATCTGATCATCCTAGTCTAGTCTCTTTGACACAGTCTCCTCTTTACTAGGAGAAAGGAGTTCAAGATGATGCCAGAGTGATAGAAGCGATGGAAAAGCTTTCACACATGGCCTCCATTCTTGGCAGACCTAGCAGAATGCTGCTTCAGAAGAGCAAGTTCCTAGCCTCCTCCTAATGAGCCTGGCCTCTGACAGTCCCTCTTCCCTCCTCTCAAGCAGGGGTAACAGCAGCATGTTTTTCAGTTTCACCATTAAAGAGTAATTGGGGGACTTCATAGGGAGCACTGGCACTTCTATATAGCATGCTGCCGTGGTTGCATGCCGGGCGAGGGAGATGAAAGGTCCCTGGCGTTTGCCAAAAGGCGTATGAGAAAGCTGCACAATACCAATTGCCAGGGTAGGCTTCATCCAATGTGCAATGTGAATGCAGCCAATCCACTACAGAGAGTGCAAAATTTGAACACAGTAGTGACAAATAAAGCTCACTCCACGGCATGGATAGTGAAAACAATACAGAATATCTGACTGCTCATTTTCTTCACTAACATTCAACCTGTGAATCTAGCAGAAGCATGAAATCAAGCTAGCTTTTCAGCCCTGCAACTGGAAACCTGGCAGGACATAACTGGGCAGGGCATAACGTGGCAATCCCCATGCACTTCAGATCTCAACATAAGTAATTCCTGCTTGTTAGTTCCAGTTCTGTTCCTAACTTTTCCAGAGTTACATAGCTTAGCAAAGAAACGTGATTTACAAAGGTGGCCTCCACCCTTTACATGATTGCAAACTTAGTGACCAAACTACCACCAAGTGATTTTACCCATCTCATAGTTTACCCTAAACCCAATCTTCATTCAGCTAACCTCATCTTAGTTCTGCAGGCCTAAAAGAATCTAGTAATAAACTTTAACCTTTAACAAGACCTTTGGGAGCTCGCATGAGCCTAAAATAAATTAGCTCCTCAGCCAGTACATTCCTAAATTTTAAACCTAACCCTAAACTTTAATTCTTGTCATAACCAACTGACAATATATACTCAATACCAAACTACCATTAGCCCACTGCACACCTGTGGGACTGTTCTTCACCCTTGCTTTATGGACTTGCAGGATCCTGTAATGAATTGAGTCACTGATTCCGGACTTTTCCACTTTACTACCCTAATCCTACTCTTAAGTACAGTATATTAAACCATATCACTCACAAAATAAATAACCCAATTCCTGCTTTCTACGCCAGCCCCACCTCAGCCCATTTTCATCCTGCAGAGCCAAGAGGGACTAAGGGAGAGGTAAGTCACTTACGAAGAGCTCTGAGACTGCAATGGCTCACAGAAAGGGAAACATTTCAAACAGAGATTACAGCTCAGAGCTGTAGAAGCTGAAGGACTACATTTGCTGGCGTGGTCAATAAGCAACACACACAGCTCAAAAGAGAACCTGGCTGGCATTCACAAATTTCTTACAAATTTGAGGCTGCACTAGATTGCTGGGCTACATAGCTAAGGATAATGATACTAAGGTTACAGTTAGGGATAAAAAGGACTCAAAGAATTCAAATTCTCCAAGGTATGCAGCACTTTTTTTCCTTCCGGACTGCCACACAATCTGTAACTTCAAAATTGTATTTAAAATTTTAAATTTAAAAATATGAATTTTAAAAACTCTAGTGCAAGCACACAGAATTACTAAGGCAGTTAATTTCATTCATGAAAAGCTTTTAAGTAAGAGATGTGCTCTCAACCGGATCCCTTCCACATGATTGTCAATTACGCATCAAACCTCAGTCAACGCACCAGTGGGTGCAGGACCAAGCTTTATTGCATGCTTCCAGATTCTTCTGAATCTGTGTCTTTGCTTCTGCCCAGCGTCCAGCTTCTCCCAGACCTCACCCTCTCTCTCACGGGGAACCTGCAGGATCTACTATGACCTCTCCCGGTGCACTTGAGAGAGAACACTCACCTCTGCCTGTCCACACAGGAAACAAAGAAATAATCTGGAACATGTGCCGTAGGCAAAGAGCAGTGGCAAGTTACCAGCCAGAAGAGTGAGACTATAAAGGGGGATGAAAGGACAGGAGGCAGAGGCAGGCCAAATTGGGACCTAACAGGCTAGAGTCTGCACAGTCAGTGTTTCTCCTTGGCAGTCGTCCCCACGTTATATCTCCCCTCTCCTTCCTTAATAAAAAGGGAAAGAAAGAGAGCCTCCCCATCCTCTTGGCAAAGTCTACTTAGTTAAATATAAACTCCTTTTTCCTTGTGTGGGAAGTAACAATCTCAAATAATAGAGATACTGGCACCACTGCTGATGGACTCTGCTTAGAAGTTGGAGGAGTTGCCCAGCTTTCCACAGGGAAGCGTTTGGCCTCAGAAACCAGTCTACATATCAGGAGCTGAACCAGCGCTTCAACGGCAACCTATCTGTGACTAGTGCTCTTAACAAGCTGATAATGAAGCTCTCTAGGCATAGTATTCTTTCATATTATTACCCGATATGCTGGATATGAAACAGCTGCATCTGCTCTCTCTCAGCAGGCAGGGGTATCCAGGTGTATCACAAGAGGCAGAAAGCACAACTTCTACTTCACGGAACAGCAACTAAGTTGTCAGCTACATTTTTCACCGTAAGGACTTCCATAGGCACATTTCCAGGACGTTTTTTGGATTAATCTCAAGCCATCCTCAGACAAATCACCTGGAATCCAACCATTTTATGCCAAGTAGTTCTGTTGGACAGTAATACTATCTGACGTACCCAAATCGTGTGCAGGTGGTATTTGAAAGCTGAACTCAAAAAACATAAGCAATGCTATCTACTAGTTGTCTTGCCCACAAGACCATACACTTTGAAGTAGACGAAATTACCTGCAGAAGCTACTACCTAGATGCAGAGAAAAGTGTCACAGGTTTCAAGTGCCCACAAAGCAAGACAATACAGATGCACATATTCCACACAGTAATGAGAGTCTCTGTTTTCTGGTTGAAATTAGTCTTCATTTTTATCTCTTTAACACAAGGAATTAAGGATATGTATACTTATAAGTAAGTTCTACCCATTTTTTATCTGACTAATCTTAGCTATGAAGATGCACGTACATTTCTCGGTCATGAAGAGTACCGCAACTCACTGACCCAAGGGGTCAGAGAAGCAAAGACCAAGCAGAAATGACTTCTTCATGTCATGAAATGACTATGAAACAAACGAGAAACACGAGAATATCTGTTGCAACTTCACCAGATCACTCAAAGACTGATTGTTTATCTTTATAGCATCTTCACTCAGATAAAAGCACACGAAGTCAGACCTCCAGCCAGTACAAATAAGCACAGCTCCCTTGAAACAAATAAAGTTAGACCGATAAAGGGGATTCCACATCAAACACTATTATATTTTGCTAGCAGCATTTTAGTAGTGCCTACTCGCTCTAGCCATCAGGCTTCTCTGTGTGTCAGATACTGCATAAAGGTGAAATTAAGGCATCTGTATTATTATCTTTTAAAAAATTAATGGTCTGTTGGGTTTTGCAAAGTGAGAAGAAGATTTAATTTCACTTTTCCAAAGACTAAAATTGTATGCAATACTTAATATTGTCCATCTAAAGGTAATCACTTGAATCTGCACCTATTTTTCACTCATTTTTTGCTTTTACTGCAGATAACTGCATTCAACATACATTTTAAAGCATGACTCAGTACCGTAGCAGACCTTCAGAGAAATCAAGGAACTAATCAATGCAGATTAGATAGTAGCGTTTAAGTTCGTTCTATGCTGCAAATTAAGTAACATCTATGCAGTAGTTCTTTTAAGGGTGGCTAAAATTAGGTGAAAATAAATCTAACAGGACACAACAACCCTCATTAATTTCTTCTAACTTCACAAGGTCATTTTCCAGACATGGTCTTTTCATAGTTACCAAATACTTAACCTACATTCTTTGGTTGGAACTGCTATGAAAAAGGGTTTTAAAAAGTTGTTAGAACATTTCACTGCAGAGCCAGAAGAGCTCATTCCCAACTCGTCCAAAAAGTTACCTATAGTCAACTAGTCTTTTACCAAAATTAACAGATTATAATTCTGACCACTTCATTCTCGTAGGTTGGCCTCCGAAACCAATGGGTTTCATTCTGGACTTTGACTACTAGAATTTCCTTTGCTCTGCTGAAATACTGAACCATGACCCAGGCTATAAGCAGTCCTGGTTTGCATCTAGGGTGATATGATCTCAGGTTCTAACAGACAAATTTAAAAGATTATTTTTTCTCCCAAAACAGAAAAGTGGGCTAGCAGTTTACAAAGTTTGTTTCTTCACTTCAGCACAGCTACACCAAGCGTACTAGAAGTGGCTAGACTAGTTTATAGAAAAAGTAAAATTGAGTCTATCAAGTGAAAAACTAATATAAGAAATGTACTCTTCAGCAAGCAAAATTATAGTGTTTATGAAGGTTGACTCATATACAGTTAAACATAAAATATTTCATTCTATAATCACTTAAAAATATAGTTAATCTAAACAACTGCATAGGCCTTCTTTCTTTATACTCATACATGTAAAATTACTTACAATTGCAGGATAGAAACCTAAATTACAGTGTGATTGAAACTTTCATTCAGGTTTTCATTTACATGCCTGTTATGTGTTTTATTGTGTCTTAATGCAGGAAAGCACTCTACGGATTATGCAAGACACTCTCTCTCTCTCTCTCTCTCTATATATATGTATATATGTACATACACACACACCTGTGCGTGTATATAAAACCGCTTCATAAACATACGTCTATGATTTCTTTCTCTTCCTGATAAGTCATCCAAAAAAGACAAGCTTTGTATCAATATGGGTTAATTTTTCTACCAATTTTTTATTCTGGTCATACCTTATATTGGGTATACTTATGATTTAGCAATCCTGATTGCTTTGGCTCGGTTTCATTGTTTCTAAAAAAATTTGTTTTAGTTGCAGACTAAAAAATCTCTGCCTGGCACTGAGAATGCTGCTATGCTTTGAAAGAGGTGACACCGAACTTTTTAGCCATAGCTCACTGCTGCAGTCCCGAACAGCAGCAACTAAGTCTTCCTTCTCATGGATATCCACTGTGGCATATTCTGTAACGTCCTCTCTAGGTCCAAGAGTTCAAAACCTCTCATCAAGTCAAGTAAAGACTCAAGCTTGAGTCTCACACATCCTCACTTGGCTATGGAGCAAAGGAAGGGGGAGGTAACATTCACACCCCCGCATTATGAAAATTATTGCTGAAATTGTTCATTTAGGTTTACCCAGATACACTAGGGTTTTCTGTTAACCAAAACTGCACTTCAGTGAATTAAAAATTCAGGGAAAAAGTTCGCTCAAGTCAAATGTTAATAAAGACATCACAAAGCCATACAACCATCAATTTGCTATATTTACATCTTGATGGGTCTGAAAAACATCCCAAGGTCTGTTGTCCTTTTTCAGACTCCTTCAACTGCCTGGTTCAACACTGTGCATTTCATATGCCCACGTAGTTCACATTTTCCTTATGAGTAAAAATTCAAAGCAGTATCACCAGCAAAGCTGTAGGGCAGAGATGAAATAGATGCCCTCTTGTGGTACTTCAGAGAGATCATCTAGATCATACTCCCGTAATATTTAAAAATAAGTAAGGGACAGATTCCTACTCACAGTAGCTGATGCAATACCCACTCAGAATGACACCACTGAAATCATTATTTCAGGTTCTGCTGTGATCTTCAAGAGTCAGGATAAATTACAATTACTCTTCTAAGGAAAAGTTTATTTCCCTATGTATGTAACGAGACATTATTTCCCTAAGATGTGGAAGAGAAGCATGCTAATGAATTTTCCCATGTGTACCTGACAGCCAGACTTTAGCTGGTGGAACTGAATAAGCAAATCTTTGATTTCATGGAACTCAGTCTACTTGTAAACATAAAAATAGGCAAAGAAACCAAAAAAAACCCTTGAAAGAAAAACACCTGCACAATCTCCAGAATAAGCCCCAAAGAAATAAAAAAAAAGAGGGGGGGGGAGGGTCCTTTGACTCGGAAAACAATTGGATTTCTAAACAATAGAGTATTTAATTGGAGGAAACATTTCATTTCCAGATCAAAGGAAGGAATTCTTGGTAGATGTCTAAGCAAGGCCTCTGCAGCTGAGTCCGAAAGGGCTTCATTAGCTATATTTTTCATCTTGTTAGACTAGTATTTAATGTAATTAAGCTCTGCACCTGCAATAATCTTACAATCACTGCAGTGATTAGTCCAGCTGTATTTATATTTTGTGTGAAGTTGATTTTATTTCTGATTTCTTCTTTACATTCTAGCCTTGACAGTAAATTTACTTTGTGAATTATCACTGGGATTGGATTTGAGGCCTTCTGTTACAATTAAACCACTAACGACCCTATTCAGATGAAGCTGAATTAGGAATAGAGACCTGCTAAGCACTCGCCATGGCATCCTCATCTCGCGAGGATGCCTGTGGAGAAACTGGTGGAGATCCATGGAAGATGGATAGGGGAGAAAGAGGAGAGCACAGCCCAGAAAGTAATTTAGATATAATTATAAAAAAGCCTTTGAAAACATCTATATTTAACATCTCTCTATATGAGACTAGTAAAAAAAATTATGATAAACTTTGCATCAGCAACAACTTCTTTTTCTTTAGTTATAAAATGCCTAGCACAAGGAAATCCATGCTGGAACTTGTAGCCACTATACCAACATAAACAGGAATAATAATTTTAAACTATACATATGGACACTTTAAAAGAGATTGCAACTACTGCACAGAAAAAACATTTTTCTAATAGCAACCAGCTGCTATTTCCCTCCAGGATAACCAGAAATCTCTCAATGGACTATAATTCCCTGCAGGTTTCCTTGTGTCTCCTGATCATCTCTTTATTTTCTCTAGTAATTCTCCTTGAATTCTCTTTTTCTCTCCTTGATGCAGACAGTGTGAGGTTGCTAGGCCAAAGGCTCACTATTTTTAGACACGTGAACTGAGAATGCCCATGATTAAATCCTTCCGTACACAATCAGGTCCTTGTACTTCTTCATCCTCATAAGTCACTAAGGTCAGTTTTGACGATATGGAGCAGTCTTTTGCCTTCACCTATACACTTTCTTTAAACTGATCATCCCTGATAATTTTTATAAGCAAATTAACATTACATTCATTTTTAACTGGCTAGCATTATTCATGAAGAAAGAGTAAATGTCAGGGAACTAGAATGCCTAATTGGTCTCTTCCAATACCTCTAAAAGCAAGTACTGAGGCCAACGTTTAAAAGAAGAAAGCATCAAAAGTGCACTCACCTATTTCTTTACTTTATTTCCTACCCCTCTTTTGCTTTCCCCACACATCTCGCTTGTAATTTGTCTCAAAATTAATTGCAGCAATTGTACGAAATATTATGAACGAATAATAGGACTGTAATTAAGTTTTGGCACATCATGCACTGTTCCTCTCCCCTCCTGAGCAGAAGAAAACATACTTAATATCAATATAAGCTGATTTCAGACTAAATAAAAAGCCAGCATAAGATCCAATCCTTTATTCACCTAAGTCTGTCATGACATAAGAGTGAAAAAATTTGGGAATATATTGTCATAATTGTCATATAACAACATTACCTCTAGTACTGATTAGAGAAGACATAGGTCAAAAACGCAGAAAAAATTTTTATTTAAAGAAAAATGAATGAGTCACTATCAACCTCTGAAGATGGGGAAAAAAAAACTGTTCAAATAGCAGCATACTGGCTACTTCAGTGAATTCTTTATCATTTCTATACAAAACTTGTCACACATTTCAAGATTCAAATTTTGTTTTAAAATTACTCAGAGAACTCACCTGTAGTGCAAGGGCTTACGCTAAGCATAGCAAGACTGTATTTTGTCTTCAGAGTTTATAAAAATCCCTAACTAACAGAGGGCTAAGTAGAGTTTAGCGTCAGAGCTCTTCGCTGCTACAGATTCCCTATGTAACTTTAGATACCTCACCAAGAAACACTTAGGTCATTTTCTTAAGTGTCTTTGGGGATCCACAAAATACTCATCTAACTGCTTAAAGGGCGCCTGCTCCTGAGCTCCCTCTAGAGAGACATTTACGAGTAAAAGGGCTGTTCCCAAGAGCAGCTGCTGAACAGCCGTCTGGGCCTGGGCGCATCCTTCTGCGCTGGGCAACAGTTCAGCCACAGCACATTTCTCTGTTGACAAAATATTTGGATCTTCCCTCTTTTCTGAGGTCAATATTCACAAATGGAGCAAATACTCTTTATCATATAGGGCAGTGGTAAGGTCAGACAGACAGGGGGTGAGGGTATGTCTAAAACCACAGAAGCAGTTAAAAAGAAGAAGGAAAATATTTGCAAGTCAAGCCTACACCACATTTCACTTAAATGCTTTCACTTAAATCTGTCACCATTTTCTCATTCATTCCCAAAGGAAATGGTACTGGTGAGGTTGGATTTTACTGGAAAGACAAATTTTAGAGCTTTTAAACTCAAGTCAATTATAAAGCATATAACTCAACTGCAGTCCTCTTTCTAGCAGGTCTTCAAACACAAAACTGGTTTTGAAAGTTTTGTGCCAAAAAACTTTCTTTCAAAAAACTTTTCAAAACTGGCTTTGAAAGCACTAGTTGGACAGCTTGCTGTCCCATTGCTGAGGCCAGGGTACAGCATTTCACTGATGCTAAACATCCACAGCTTACATTCGGGTGAGGGAAAACAGCTTGTTTGGATGGAACATCAGTAACAAAAAAAAACTTCCCAAAATAGCAATAATCCAGATGTTTTGTATATGAATTACATGCAAAAAGCAAACACTACAAGAATGGTTTACCTTGACATAACACCAAGGGAATAAAAGGGAGACTAAAGGTGTTTAGTCAAGGTGTTTTTTGGTTTTGGGGTTTTTTTTTTTGCTTTTTGTTTTCCAAACAGTCCAACAAGACTTCCCTGAATAATTCTTATTTCTTGTATCCACAAAAAACAGTATAATCCAAAATATACATAACACTCACAATTTTTGATAAATACGTTCTTGACATTTGGAAAATTTTGTTTTCTGGATTGTGTGTCAAGGGACTGCGTTAGCACTCCTTGTGAAATATTTACCCCAAATAAAGCAATACTTAACTTGTTCTTTACTTCCTGGTGTTTATTTTTAACTTCTACAAGACAACTGAATTGTTGGGAGACCTACACCATTTTCAAACTTTAATTGCTAATTTTACACCCCACAGATAAAGGGGTGTAAATTTCAGCACACTTCAGTAAGCAGAGTATCTACATATGATACACAAGCATACAGCATCCTAACACAAAGTGGTCTTCCTGTGCCAAGTGAGATCAGACCTGGAGACCAGCGGGCTGAATTCGTCCCACAAAACACTTGCACGCACCCTTCTGTTCCCCAGTGAGACAAGCAGCAGCGGCGGCAGCAACTCCGGGAGAAGGCTGCCTCCTGCCCCGGCCTGACCCAGCAGACACTCCTGCCGTGGAAGCTGACCAGGCTGACTGTACAAAGTACTTATTTCTACAGCACAGCCCCAGGATAGTTTTATTGGCACAACTAAGGAGCAACAGACTGCAGCATGCGAATGAGGACAAGTGGCCTCGAGGACGAAATAATTTCTTCCTTCAGTGGGCTCCACACCCCAGCCAGGTTTTCATCAGATGGCGCTCTCAGGCTGCAATAACAGTGGCAGTGTAAGGTTTGTGCTGAACTGAAAGGGACAGTCCTGTCCTCTCACTCCTTGGCAAGCCTGCCTCCCCTTCCCTGTGCCAGCCCTAGCATTCACGAGGCCAAGAAGCTTAAGCAGCCAGAAGAAAACAAACCAAGATACAGAGAAAAATCCTACTCATTTTCAACATCTCATTCCATGTCCACGCAAGCTCTTGTTTCAACACAACGGGAGGGATGGGAAGGAACACCTAGGGCCACATATGGCAGAGTTATGCTCTTCAGCAGCCTACAGGCTTACGAGCATTGCCCTGATCCTCCCAATTTGCATTCAGCTTCATGCTTATAGGATGCTTTCTCCTAGCTGTAGGAGAAAGCATATCTTTTTGTTTCCCTCCATGATAGAATTTCTGATGAGACAAAGCTTCCCCCATAAACTCCGAATATCCAGCAGCAAACATTTCAGTTCAGTTGGCTGGCATTTTCTCATGGCTCCATTCAATGGGCATGCCTGACCAGCTCTATCCACAGGGTACCTAGATAACTGGAGTGATTGACAGGTCCAAAAAAAAAAAAAAAAAGAATAGGGCCTCAATTTCTCAGGGCACTTAAGCATAGGCCAAAGTTTACTTCCTTTTATCTGTCACAGAAGGAAGCAGTTTTAAAAAAGCCTTCAATTTTATTTATATAGTCCCCAATCCCAAAGCCGGGCATACTCAATGTCAGTAACACAACTACAGATTTGCAGGCATCAGTTGGGCATCTTTAAATATTGGTTTCACAGGTGGCTTTGCTCTTTTCTAAGGTTCACAGTCATACTAATTCTTTTGCAAGTCTTCCCAGTTCCGGAATGTCCTTTGCTATTAGAAACACTGTCTCATAGCATGATTTCCTCCTTGATGACTCCCCATCAGCAAATTGCTGTTGCTCTGGAGTTAAAATGGATGGTTTTCAGATTAAGCCAATTCTCTCCTGCCCCAGTTACCCCTTCCACTTATGTTGACAGTGCCACCTGGAATCCACTCGACAATACTCGCTCCACCTCCCGGCCACTCAGTTGCACAACTATTATCAGCAGGTGGTGGCACTTCATATTACTTGGACTTCTCCTTGCATTCAAAATATATAGCAACAACTGACCTCTCCGGAATTATTTATTTGCTTAAAGATAAGCACATGCTTAATCACTACTTAAATAAGGGGCTTATATAATTAAAAATACACTCTCTTACGGCAAACCTCTTAAGCCAAACAAAACTTCCTAAAAGAAGTGAATCAAAGTCAAACCCTAGAAACTCTTTTCTTACCTTAGAAATGTTAGTTGTAGGAATTTAGGGCCAAATCATTCTCTTAATCCTGCAGTATTTCTAAATATTTTACTGTACCATCACACCAAGTGCAGACACACAGTGGGCATCAGATGTTTTTCTCTGCGAAAAACCAGGAAGTGGAAAAATTATTCTGATTTCTTCTATAAATTAAAAAAAAAAAAAGTTTTGGAATATCTTTTCTCTTGAAACAAGCTCTTCTTTCTCTTGCACTGTAAAAAAATAAATGGATTTCTATATGGTTTATACTCTCAAAAATTCTCTTATTGTTTTTAAAGAACAACAACTAGAAAAAAAACACACAATTTTCCAAAAATATATATTCTATAGGTACATGATATACACAAACATATGTATGAGTATTTAAAAAGTTCAAGTGAGGACTACTGGAAAAAAGATACAGTAAGGTTTGAGTCACCTTCCATTTAATTTCCTCAAGCTTTCCTGCAGCTTCAGAGGCTTGTGGATTTAATAAAAAGAACATTACTGATCTTTATCAAATGTAACCATATGAGAAAACTGTTCTCAAAAAATAAAGTTTTCAAAGGAGCAAGTAAGTTTTGTTGAGCTTATTTTAATATGCATCCCATCACGAATCCTTGAACTGCTCCAACGCTACATTAAGATTACTTTGCACTTCTTGTTAAAAATTGTTTTCTAGATCATAAATACATAGTATACACATAGAAGAATACTTTAAGTAGCAAAAACAACTCCATGTATAGAATAACTACGGGGTTTGATTAGGAAGACAGGATTTTTCAGTGAGATCATTTTTCTAACTTAGTCTCTTATTCTGTAAGTTGTCCTGCAATGATGATTCCTCTAACTCTGCAGAGGTTTCCAATCAGAGTGACCGTAGCAGTGGCTAAGGAGCTCCTGACTCCAAGTTAACGTTAACAAATCCTTACCAGAACAGAAACGACAATGCTAGAGGGACAGGGGAGCAGGCTTTGAGAGGGGGAGCAGGCTCTGGCTGTTCATGAGCTAGCACAGATCTGTATAGGTGGCTGGAGTCCAGGGCTTCATTCTGGCAGGCTGTGTCTGAGCCTCCACGTGTCGCACAGTTTTTACCGGGTTCTGTTATTTAGAAAATTAAATAGCTCCTTCACAGGAAAATCTTAGCAAAGACTGTAAGACAGTGAATAGCTAATTTGGACCTCCATATTCAGAATGAACAAAGGTTAGTTCACTAACTACTGACTAACGATTAATTGTGGGTTTCGGTAATACTGTCTTCTTTAGTTTTTACATCTTGAAGGGCAACATTTTAAATGATATGGGAGTTACTCTGTACACAAACCCAAGAACAAGAAGATAATTAGCAAGCCTTTCAAGGTGAGGACTGTTACAGAGGCCAGCCCAAATGCTCTACCACCAATGGAAGGGGTGGCCATGAGATTTTAAATTCAGTGAATCACTCAGTTCCTTCATTTTAAGTTGTATGTGCACATCTATTTAGACTAACAGAGAATGTCATTATAGAAGCAAATATACAGGGTTTGGAGCTCTCTTTTTTCCCTTTAAAAGTGTCCATCAATCTTGCCAGTTGTATTTTTAAAAAGACTTATCATTTCTATCTCTATTATCATTTTGCTAAAACTCTTCAGAAGACTTATGAACGTAGTACAAGGGAAAGTAGCTTAAAAAAACGTAGTTTAAAAAACAGGACAAAGATTGTTTGCTCTCATCCATCTCTGTTTCAGGCTTAACTCCTCAGAAAACATTTACCACTGTAGATTACTGATATCATTTCTGTTGCAATAACAAACCCAATTCAAATTAACTTTTTTTTAAAAGCTGAAATGTTGGGATGTTAATCTTTACATCACGCTGAAACCTCTCAAAAATAAACACTGAAACTTTCATTGGCTTTGCAGGGATGCTCTGACAATAGGTTACACGTAGCACCAACATTAAGAACAAGCTTCCAAAGTTTGCAGATGATACTGAAATTTAAGATAGAACAAATAATGAATGACAATACAACCAGCTTTAAAAGAACTTGAATCATTTAAGTGATTGCTCCAACAGATGGCAAAAGCACTTCAGCACACACAATTGCAAAATAATTTGCCTGGAAGCAAGCAATCAAAGCCAAGGAAAGTGTACTAAATGGGACAATTATTCAGCACAGGGACTAGAAACAGAATTTGGGGGCTTAGTGTGCATGGCAGAGGAGATCACTGAAACTACTGGTCCAAAGCAAAGTAGTACAACAAAAGACAGAAGTATGTAGTAACAGTATTGGATGCCAGAGTGGTTATCCCACTAGTTTAAAAAAATACGGTGTTACCCAGCCAGCGGCTGGCATTCCCTGATCCACAAGAAGGAAAACATAAATGCTGATGCATTCACCTTAGCTCTCAAGAATTTAAGGGCAGTTCATAAAACCATGATGCTTTCTACTCCATCTAAGTATTACAGTTCAGGACAGCAGCAGCTTGAGAGTTAGAAGGACTCTTCATACGAGCAGTTTTATTCATCCCAAAAAAGACCATCAATATTGTTCAGGTGCATTTCCTTACAATGCTGCCTTAGAGATATTGGGTATGATATCCATCTCATCTACGTTGATTTTAATTGGCTTTAATGTCATTATTTCTTATTTAGACTTGCAGGGCCAACAATCCTTTTAATCAGTTTTCATACTGGTATATTTTTCTTAATATACACATAGCTATTTTTAATTTACAAGATAAGCCTGTATCTCCTGAAATCAATGCTACAATTCCAGAGTTAGTTATCATGCTGCACTTCAGGGAACATAAATGAGAGGTAATTAGACTAATTCTTTTTAAAGACAAATTTCCCTTCAACAGAAGAGATTGAAGAAAAATACAAAACCCAGTGAGCAGACACCAAAATTATTGTTTCAGGCTTTAGAGAAAGTGGACCTTTAGACCAAAAAGAACTGAAAAGCTAGTGATCCTCTGAACTACGTCACCAAAGTTTATTAGATGAGAGTTTGAAAGGATAGAGGCAACCCATGCTATACTTTGCTGTTTATTCAGTAAAGACTTTAATAGGTAAACATGAATTTTTAAAACATTTGCAACTTAATGCTTACTGCTGCATGTGAGCGGGTCTGCATATTACTTTAGCAAAGCAGGCTGAAATTTAATCACTTCATTCCTCTCTTAGCAAGAAAGTTACTTTACTCTTCAGCAAAAAAAAAATTGCATGAGAAAAAAAGAAAGATTTTAATTTTGAACCCATTTTTCTCCCTGCTGTTTGCACTGTTTTTCTTTGATAAAGATTTCATCATCACAGTACCTCCTTACCAGGGACTTCTTTTTGCATGAGATTGATATGACCAAACCTAAGTACCTGAAAAAGAACTAGTAATTCCATGATTCCTTTACAGCTCGAGAGCTAGTCAGTATGATTCATCTCCTTACTAGAAGAGGAACCTAGAATACCACTTAATCATGCTTGTTTCTTCCGTTCACGATAAAACAGAGTCGAGGACAAGTTAGATACCAATCTCTGTAGTATAGTTGCCTGAAGTCAGATAAAATGAATTCCACTCAACTTGTTAGTATGTCCGTACTGCTTCAGGTAAGATATAATACAAGTTAATCGCAAATGGAGTTTTTAAATGAAGAAATATAAATATTCACAAACTGATAAATGCAATAAAGAATTTGTTCACAGTGCTAAATATGGAAAAGTTTTTTCTGCCAGATTTTTCTCTAGGATTACACTAGCATGAAAATGAATTAACCTGTTAGAGAATTAGAGTTGAGTTAAAATTCATTAAATTCATACAAAGAGAGAAAGAATTTAATGATTGGAGTGGAGGATTGAATTAATGCTCCCCGGTTTGGATCTGTGGGATGTTCAGCAAGTCTTTTGGTTTTCCTGTTTCTCAAAATAGATACATTAAATTCACATATACTTCTTCACCATTGAGAGAGTATACAGGAAATGATTTGTAACCTCAGAAGACGACCATTCTAAAACTACATTATAGCTATATAACTACATTACTATTAATGCATAAGAAACTCTTACAGAATAGTTTTGAACCAATAATAGGCTTTTTAGAAGCCCCCAAAGAAGGCAGTAAAAGTAATGACTATAGGACTATTCAATATATAAGTCAGTTTTTTATTATTGTTTTAGGATGACTAAAACAAATCTGTAAAACACAAGAAAACTCGCAACAAGCTCAGAGCATAATACTTCCCATTATATACCCCAGTGTTTTATCCCCTAAATGTGATTTAAAGCCACGATACAAAGAAGCAAATGCAGGTACAGAAGAAAAGCATTACAAAATGACAGTTTCACTTACTGCTGACCTAAAACACTTGTCAGCTCTACCATCACCTAGTTAGCTTCTTTCTTAAGAATCACAGCAGCCTAGTTATACATTCAAGGAAAATAAGGCAGTGAGGCAATAATCATTTTTCCTGGCAGAGAAGAAACTCTCATGCAAGGTTGCCTGGTAGGTTATGACTGGCAAGGGCAGAGAAAAGGTTTTATAGTAATCCATAGTATTTCCATATCCACTTGGATTTTTATGGCTTCACCGTGACAGTCATTATCTACTGGCACAAAGATTAGGGATCTTTTCTTTCCTTACAGCTTAATGAGCGTGACAAGAGGTGCTTGACATCTTACATACTGAAGACCATAAAGTTATTACTCATGTTTTCCTTTGGTTTACAAAACTGGGTTCCAATCATCTGAAACATTTCAATATATGTTATCTTGACATACAGACAGTCCACCTGCCTTCAGTGAAGTCGCATATATGTGTAAAGGCAAGCCTAATATGTCAGTCACCCTAATTCTAGAAAATACATAATCCATCTCCCTAGTACCTGATTAAATTAAACTACCTGATTACTCAATTAAAATTAAGCATATGTTAATGTGTTTTCTACGTCAGACAATATCCTGTATATAATTCTTCTAATGGCAGATAATTTTTATTACAACATATTTGTTGTAACAAAATTTCTAGCTTGACATATTATTTATTAATTAGCCTCTCAGGCTACAAACAGCCTCCTAAATTTTCCAAACTGATCACAAGAAGCAAGTTTCTCATAGACCAATACATACACAAATGCAACCAAGATATTCACAGTAACACATTCATAACTTATTAATGATTCTTTCAACCACAATAGCAAATGTCCTTCCCAGCCTCCCAGAACATGACATAGTTCACTCAAAGTACCTACTATTCTCATGAATATTATGTGAGCAAAAAGTGGACAACAGAATGATCTCCAAGAGAGTCAATAAAAACAAGAAACTTAAAGTGACCCGTGGGAGAACACAACCCTGCCCCCTAAAAGATCAGCCATGAAGTACTTCCAAAAAAACCCAACTCCAACTCTGACTTTTTCTCCTGATTCTTAAGGAAGTTCTGTAAATTTACTGCAGAAGATAAGCCTGGGAACTAAATTGCATAGTTCTCCTATGATATTAAAATAATGCCCAAAACAGAGGTTTATGGCACATTACAAGTTTCCCGCAAACCATCTCTTGATAAGCCTCACCAATGGAACAACCAGAGTTTATCTGACAGGGTCCTTTAATCCCTACTAATGATCAGTCACCTCTTCTCCCACTAACATCCCCTCTTAATCCATATGAATCAGCCAGCCTTTTTCACTCCTGTCAACTAGATGACTAATTAAGCCCAAGGCAACTGTTCTCAAACTCATTGGTGGATTCCATTACAATGAGAAGAGCTTATACATTTGAAAGCTTGTCTGGCTTTCTTCATAAAAGATAAAACTTTTTTCCACAAGCCTTGACCATTTTATATTCTTGATCAAAAAGCTACAAATCAGTTTGAACTAGAAAAATATCTCAAGTCTTCACCTACAGTTTGTTAGATTTCCCCTTTATGGGGTTTTCGTGCATTTTCAGTACTGGAAATTTTTAATGGTATTCTACAGACAGTCATACATTTCACCTCAAATACTAATTAGATTCATTTCAATTACAATACTGATATTAAGAGCTACGCTCATTCTTAGGTTGCTCTTCTGAATATAAATTTTCAGTTATGTGTGGCTTTTATAGCCAACCAAGAAAGGTTGCAAGAAGATATGAAAGGGTCATTTTCACGTTAAAAGATGTGTGCTTACTGCAAAAAAAGATGCAAAAACCATCAAAAGAATCTCAATCTGGGATCTACTTGAACCTTCAAAAGCAGCAGAGACTAGGCAACAGTAGTTGGCTAGTTTCCAGGCTTTCCAAGAAGTACAAGGAAATATATTAGTGGAATGATGCCCCCTTCACCCCAAAATTCATAGGGACTTTCACTTGTAGAAGCTGTGATAAACCTTAATAGCTGTTTCACAGCTAATTCCATTTTTTTTTGTGCTCTAATTAAAAATGTATTGTTTCAAAATTCTTACTCACATCTGTTGTCTTAAGTTCTACTTAGATGCTTTCCCATTTAACCACTGGATAAAATGAGAACCTGTCAAACCCATTTTGCTGAAAATTCTATATTCCTCAACAGTCATGTCTCACTTGTAGCAATAGTCCTTCTCCATTATTTCGTCCAATAGCAAGCATGAGAAAATTAAAGCATATCACAAAATGAATGACCTATCCGATAAAGAAACAAGATTTTACAAGTTCACCAAAAATTATGATAAAAACCAAATTTTGGATTCTTTGGCAAAATAATATTCAAAATCAACATTTTTGGATGCTCATCCAAAGCACTTAGATCATAGGCTTCTTGCAGAACCTTGAGCGTATTTCTTCACAAACCAGCCCCCGTAAGAATATGCTTGCTTGATGCATCACTGTGCTGCAACTTCCATTCAAATATTTGGAAAACTAAATACGAAAGCAAAGTTAATGGCACCTTTTGGGTTTCCAGGTTTTATTCCAGCTGTGACATCCTTCAGGAAGCTCTTAAAAGTGACAGAAAAAGCTCACAGAAGCTTGTAGCAAAACTTGGCATGTACAACCCAGGGAATAAAAGGCTTCAGAAAAATATTTGGAAGCTTAAAATCTTCAACAGTGTTACCTAAACTTTATTTATTGCATTATTTTGCCCACACTACTATGAGATACCTTGAAGCAAAATATGAATGCTATTGACATACAGTGTTAATAAAAGCAGTCCCCTTCAAATTTGATGCAAATTGTCAGTGACTATTCTGAGTGAGGTCTTGCATAAACTGCAATTTCAGTCATCTATATAGCTACATCAGTACAAAACCTGTTATATCCGCAGGCAAAGTCATAGGTTAGGGTCCTCTCCTCCCCCCATCCAAAACTTCGCCCCCAATTGAAAATGCAGGATACATGCTATAATAGCTATGCTACTATGTACCATCACTATAAAACAGTCGATGCTTAGTAACCTGCCCTTTGTGATACCTTGCACTGCGTGAAGTCACCCTGGTATCCACCCTGCACAGAACACCTCTGCTATCTGTGCCAAGGGTTCCCACTGGGCGCTGCTACATGAGGCGCTAACAACTTCTGAGAACATGCATTGTTTCTCTCTAATGAGCATAAACCACAATGTTGAAGAAACAGAGGAATGTGGTTGCTGGGGCTACAGCTGTGTCTGAGACAGAGGGCTGGCAGCAACCAAGCGTTTTTATGTGGAACCAGGGTCACAGTCCTCAGCAGGCAGAGAGAGAACCAGCAGAACGTAAACGGCATAGCTTTCACAAGAGGGAACGACAACAGAAACGTAGTAGTGGGTTTCACAACTAATTCTCTTGAGCAAAGTCCTGGACACTAAACTGGTTTAACTGAAGGCAAAAGAGTGTATGCAAAATGGTGAAGGGATTTCCATCATGGTGAATCAATAAAAACAGAAAACCTGTCAGAAGCTGAATTAGAACCAGGACCCGATTCCCACACCCCATAAACCATGAGATAACAGTTTTCTGCTTCTGACTTCACTTTTAAATAGTATCTCCTCTACACCTTATTTGGACTTCAATTATAAATGACTGACTCTGGAGAAAGAACCCTAAACATTCAAGAAAGTAAGTATCAAGAGATGCCTCATATTAATTCTGAATACAAATTAGACTAGAGGACAAATATAAACAAAAAGAGATAGTTTTTCTTAGTTTCTTCCTGATAGTTTGAGGGAGTTGGAAACCAGTCATTACAGATGCAGAGAGATGACGTTTCTCCGGCCACAAAACCAGGCATGCATAGCTCATGCAAAAATCTTGGTTCCATTTATTCTCTCTAGTCCCAGCTGAGAATACCAATTCACACATTAGAGAAGAAATGAAGAAATACGTGATGAGACTTTATCTATACAACAAGAAAACATACACAACGTGAGTAATTTTCATCTGACAGAGTTAAACTAAAGTAACCGTCTGAATACATCATTATGTACTTACAGACATGAGAGGAGGCTGGACCAAAGTCAGCACCCTGTGACTTCCTTATGTATCCCTATATATATCTTCTCAAAAGCTATAACCTGTGGAAGGGCCACAGTTGCGCTTTAACAGTGAGAAAAACTGTAACAAAGCAATCAACACAGTCAGTGCAAATGAGCTAGTCTGAAGGATATTATACTTAGTTGTAAAGCATCTACAAGACAGGTATCACTGCATAGAACCAGAATTTAGTAACTGGCCTTGCTCCACATCTGGATGCAAAGGAAACCTTTCGACATTTCTGGGTGAGAGGCTATGGGACTGAAAGACCTGCCCCCAGCACAGCTTGGTGACAGCTAACCCAGAATAATATTTAAGTTATCATTATTTTCAGTTGAAGCTCTCTTTCACAACATAAATACGTTCATTTTCTCTCTGATTTTGAAAAAATTTCACTCAGGAACTGAGATACCCTAGGGGCAAAGTTTTCTTTACGTAATACATATTCACAAAATAGCTTGGCTTTACCAAAAGACCTGGGGGAATGGCGAGGGAAGCGGGCAGGAGGGAGAGCGCGCCGAGGATATAAAACTAAGCCAAACAGTGCCCATTCTCCTTTCAGTTCTTGTTTAATATCAAAACAGTTATAATTTCCTTCAAGGATAGCAATGGGAAATGGCAAAGTAATATTTAGAAAACAATAAAGCACCGGCTTTAATGAGTTGCTATAAAATCATAGAATAAGTTACTTAACTTCTTATGCAATTTGTGAGATAGGGAAAAACAGAGAGAAAAATATTTGCAAAACTAGGAAGAAACACCAAACCACTGATCTAAACATCATCATTTAAAATAAACTGTCTAAAAAGGCTGAGGAAAATACTGAGGCTTTCCACCCACACAAATTGAGTAGGAAGAGAAATTTCATAACAATAACAACCAAGTTACAGCATCCTCACCCACCTTGCACAAAGCACGACTAATCTCAAAGCAGCAATTACTAGGTCCTGCTACAGAGCCCCAGTGAAGCACTACAGGCAAAGCACTGGAAACAGCGTACTAGATTTGAGAAGACGAACAATCTGCAAAATGGAATGTCCATTACATCCACATTCCTCCATGCTATATCATATTATTTCATTTTTATGTATTTAAACGACACAAACACCGTATTTCCTTTTTCTTTGAAGAGGTTCAAGGTCAATTAGAAGCCAAAGCGTACCTTATGGAGATTAAGGGACTCTACAAACAACATAAACTTAATTATAAGCTCCTTGTAGCTCTTCTCCTAAAATTCTGGAAATTGCCAAAAGCTGCTTGGCAGCGTATCAGGGTAGAACAGAAAGTCACCCAGAATACTGTTTCAGTTTATCAGATGAAATTAGGCCCATAGAAAGGAAATGAAATCCTTCCTAAAGTGATTAAAGGTACTTTGTTGAAACTAAAATTTCAATTGCTAAGTTCTTTTTAATATTCATTCTCTAAGTTGATTAGGAATATTTCTCCATTCTTTTTTAAAATTGACAGACAGTTAAAAACAAGTGGGTTTTCTTTTGTGGGAAACTTGATTAATCTTTAAGTATCTATATCCAAGAAGTCTTTAGTAGCTTTTATTAATTTAGTAAACTCTTAGTAAGTTGTAGTAACTTTTCATCTTTAGTAATCTTTGTAATTTTCCATATACGCCTTTGTTTTATGATTGCTTTCCAAATGGCAATTCTGTAAAATAAAACAGTGCTTTTTCAATTAAAACTTTCAATGAGTACTTAATAGCAAGAAAAGTCATTCTAATTAAAGAACGGAAGTTTCAAGGGACTATTTTTATAACTCAAAATTACGGTAATTAATAATTATTGATAATTAAGAATCAACCAACACATTTTTGAACAAAAAACAAAAATATCATGATTCAACCAAGCTCATTATAGTTAAAGGGGTGAAGAATTGTGAAATGAAAGTGAATAATGGAATTTAACATATTTTCATTAAATTGTTGCACATAATCTCAGTACACATCTTGTCATCCTTTCAGTTAAGAACTATTTAAAGCATTAGCCCCAGCCTCTTCTTGCAAGCATGAATTGTTACAAAAAGAAAGCTCTTCGCCTCTCTTCCCTCCCCTCACTTACACTTCTATGTCCTGCCATCTCCTGATGAAATCCCTCCTTCTGCCCATTCCCAGCATATTTATCGGAGTAAAAAAATCTTCTTTTAGTATTTTCTTCCCTCACTTTTTCTCCTTGGATGACTTTCTATTTGCAATTTTATAGCTCAGAGAAACTACGCTGACACAATGTGAATGCTCTGAAAGTTCTTAGTAATACTATCACCTACCGATGCATTTTGTCTTTTTTGTGCCTAGTTGTATACTTTGCTGTATTATTTGCCGTTCGAGGCACGTTACTATTATGTACTTAGTTTACTCTTCCTTATTCAGCACAGCCCAAAAGCCAAAAAATAAACCAAGAAATCAGGTCTTTGACTTTCATTAATGCCCGGACTGTGGTCACAGTATTTTGCAGTCTGACAATGCTGCTTTCAACTTAAAATCAGCTGTAGTATCAGCCATACTCCAGCCCAAAACATTAAGCAATGGTTTTTATACTGCCACTGTCCTTGAATATCCATTGGATACCTACGAAAGCATCTCTGGCTTGTACAGCTATGGATTATTTTTTTACTGAATGATGATACAAATATAGCTGCATTTTTATGGCTGGTTTTAACACTGAAAATGAAAAAATCGTTTCACTGATCTAACTTAGAGCTGAGCCAAATAAACATATGGTTTGATACCAATGTGAGGCTATAGACTACAGCAGCAACAGGGATCTGCACTCTAGGCAACGACAGGAACCTCTCAGCCTAGTCTCATCACCAGAGAAGTTGTAACACAAATCAGCTTCCCAGTGGATTCAGCTTCCTGAAATTAAAAGCTTTCTCTCTTCTCTCTATCCCCATAGGCCATTCTTAGCTCTTGCCATAAGATCTGGAATTTATGAAGATCCTAAATGCCCAAGGACTGAACTACATCAAGGCTAGATTTTTCAAAAAGCCCCTACTACGTTCTTGTTATAACAAAGAGAAATTTATCATTTACCTCTGCAGAGTTTGGTCAAACACTGAGCACTTTCAAGCTTATTTCAAATCTAAGGAAACCTCCAAGTTTCCTGACAGTAGCTGTTTCAACGTCACCCAAAGTCAACAGAGGAGAAAATGTGTCAATAAAGTGTAGAGGAGTTTAGCACTCAGTGCTGCAGTTCTTAATTAATATAGTTTTCAGCAACTCTGCTATAAAATTCAGTGATCAGCAGAAAGATTTTATTCATTCCACCTCTAAGATGCATGTGTATGTTGCTCACAACCCTGAAGCAGAGAGCTTAATGAGGAGCTTTTGGATTTGGATCGGGTACTGAGGCTTTTTCCACTGTCTGGCAGTTGCTGCTGAATAATTAAAAGGCAGGAATTGATCTCTCTGTACCACGTTTCATCTGTAGAAACTTGCTGACGTGGCTCTTCTGCACTTTATTTTCTTTCACTGGATATCCTTTGAAGTATACAATTTTAAAACTGCTTGTGATTTTGAAATAATGAAATTTGAGAGGAGTTGTTTTTAGCCTTTTTTTTTTTTCCCATATGTTTCTTTTCTCCCTGGAAAGGCATTTTACCATTTCCAACTTTCCCCTTAACTGTACTGGGGAAGAGCAAAGGAGGAAGACTGCAGGGACTCATCCCAAACAAAATAGCTGACTGTATCAAAGTGCTTTCAGCCTGAGGGAAACTCATCTTCCTAACTTCATTTCCTCTGTTGCACGGTAAACTCTCCTGTACCACATGAACCTCGGCAGTCTTTTATAGGAACTGTTACAGAACACAGTGACTGATCTTTACTTACAACACCTCATAGTGTTGCAATATTTAGCATTTACAACATACTGCAGAGAGAAACAAAAGCCAAATCTGGGACACGATACTACAACGGTGCTGATATTCCCACGAGGATAATACTCCCTAAAACCCTGAACATTCCTGACTCCAACTGATTTGTATGTTGTCAGCACTTGTCACCTTGCAAAAATCAAGGCTTTGACACATGTCAACCCTCAGCTTAACTGACCTATTTGAATTTTAATTAGGAAGAGGATGCCTCCGAAGGGAAATACTCCAACAAATTATACGGTCATGTGGCCAAAAACCCCTTCCTAGAATTAATACAGTCTTCAGAGAACTGAACTAGAGTGGTTTGCTCCTCACTGATTTCTCTTTAGAATTAAAAACCGAATTTTAAACTCCCTAATGCCAAAATCTTTTATGCTCCTTCTCTTAACCAGCCTCACCCTAAAGCACAAAAGGAGCCTTAGAAAAAGTTAAAATTTCACGTTCCTTTTTCCCTCCTGTATGCTTTCTCCTTTGTGAGAAATTTTAAGTTAATTTTTCAGAGTAAGGCAAGCAGAGCTCCTTCAACTAGAGGAGATCACTGTCTTTGACACCAGAAGTGATCTGTTCACCTTTCCTCTGGCAGCAGTGAGGAAGACAAGACGCCTCAAGCCAAAGGTTAAACCTAGAATGAAATGTCTGCAAAGCAGATTTATCATCACTTGCAATTCAGTTACAGCAAAAATGTAAAATATATAAATAATTAAATATTTCTGCAACACTCCACTAAGGTATTAGATATGACTGAGGATATACATTGATATATAGGAAAAAGTTAAACTACCATAGAAATTAGAATTTCTTTAAAATATCATCAAAACTGTAGGTAAAGGGCTGGGTTTGACTGGTTTGCTCAGCTTGCAGGATCCCTGGATTTGTACTTCTCTTCCCAATTTAGGATGATATTTATCTACTCATTAAAATATCAATAATATTCCTCAAATTAGAAAACATCTTCCTCCCCAGATGTAGGAGATGACCAGCTGTGAAGTACTCTACTCACTACTAGTGAAAAGATTTCTTTTAAAGCAAAAGATTACAAAACATTTTAATAAAAACAACATTTTTATGGTCTAACAGTAGAAACATATGGTGAAACAAACTAACATAGTTGCAGCTTCAGTCATCTCCTTTTTTAAACTCCAAATTTTTCGAAGTTAAAACAAAAGCATTAAGAACTGATTTTTTTTTTCCTCTTAGGTATGAGAGCACTATTTCACTGACATTAAATGCAATGAATTCCCAAAATGTAATATAAAATATGTCTTCAATATGAGTCTAGCTTTAATATAAAAATTTCAGTTTTGAAAAGTACTCCAGGCTAACTCACCTCCTCTAGAATTCAATACTGGATCTCCCACACATTTGATAGCAGTTAAGCCAAAAGCAAGTAAAAGTCAAGTAAGTTTCAGTACAGCATCAACAATATCACATTCTGTTATATCACATTCCTAAAAAAGAAACCAGTTGTAACACTTGACAAATCTTAAAAATAAATAGCCACACTAAAGAAAAATTGGTTGTACAGAGATATAGAAAAGCTAAGGCTACACATTACTGAAGTTTTGGTAATGTGCTATGTAAAGAGCAAATCCAAAAAGCATCAAATCTACAGAAGAGAGGAAAAAGCTCAACTAGGTTAAGTGGACTTAGAAAATACTGCATTTTTCTTCAAACCCTACTATATGTATGGCTTGGAGATAAAACGTTACCAGCAAAGTGCCACAGGGCCCTCTTTATTTCATTAATGACTTCAAAGGAAATTTGACTACTGAGATGGGAGTTTCCTGTAAATACCAAACCAGGAGAGAAACTGGACAACTCTGGCTGAATTGATTCAAGCAAAATATGCTGCAAAGATTCTATGGTATGCAGTGCAGGCAAACAAAAATCAAAACGTTGACTTATGAACTATATACATCACATTGAATCACACCGAGATATAACAAGATATGTTTTACAAAATGGTTCTGGAACAAAGAAATGAAAATAGGTAAGAGTTAAAGATATTCAAGCATATTTTCTTCCCCAACTGGATCCTCACAAGGCAGGGATACATAAAGCTTCAGCAATACTCCCATTGAATATATACCATTTTGCACAGCTTAGGCCATTTCCACTGTAACAACCAATACAAGTAAGCAGGCTTAATAGTCTCCTTTAACACAAATTTAAATGTAGCATTCAGTAAAATTCAACTTAGTAAGAAATATGCACACATCTCTAGCAGCTTGCTGGAAGCCATTAAATTTAATATTTATTCTAGTCTCAGGTTTTGAGGAAAAAGAAAATTCTTATATTACACAGCTGTCACAACAACCATAACCATCAGCTAATTTGCTTGCAGACATTTAACAGCAGTAAACCAAACTGCAAAGCTGCTACCGGCCTGTATTCACTGCAGTTAACCACAGCAGATTGCCTTGAAAACTTAAATAGTTTGTCATCTCTGCTATAACTTCTCCATAACGGGAACAGTTTTCATCATCAATAACAAGGATAACAACAACAATAACAAAATTCAGCAGCCTTTGATCCTTCTCAGATATCAGAACACAAAATCTTCATAAATTACCAGTAAAGCACTCAAAGTTTGGATGAGTTGATTTTTAGTTCTGCAAACGAGAGAACATAACTGCAGAAATCTTAGTACAACACGGAGTTCACAGAGCAAATGCAGACACTGAAGCATTACGAGGTGGCAGGACCACTGTCACCTAAACTAACTTAAGAAGGTAACTTGAGTGCAAATAGTGAAAGTCAGCTCTTCACAGAAGAAATAATCCTTGAGGTGCTTGAGTAACTTAATAATTATCTAAATCATATTAGATTAGGAAAAGAGGTATGTGCATGGTAACAGATCTGTTCACATATGAGGGGTGGGAGGTGGGTAAGGAACAGGTAACAGTATTGTCTTGAACACAGCAGTGCATCTCAACAAGATGGATTACTGGAAGATATTCCTATCCAATTAAGACCACATATTCTTGGATATTTCCAAGTGTTTCTCAGTCCAGTTCTGCTCCTTCTTCACTAGACACATGCGAGAGTTCTTCAGCCTATCAGTTAATGAATAAACTGCCTTTATAAGCCTACCTAGACAAAATCTTATTATAAAACTCTTTCTCAATGTATTTGCAATGCTACAAATACAGCTGGTCAGATAATCCCTGTATTTCCAGTGAGCATATCCCTTCATTTCTAATGTCAAATGAGTGCTTCAGAAATAAAGTAAATATCTTCTCTTCCAGTCTTTTCAGCTTCTTCTGATCCCATTAGAAAACGAAATGACGTGCTAAGGCCCGAATAACTAGCTCTTTCCCCTTCAGTTGAAATTAAAGATATTTCTGAGAGGTCCCCAAATGGAGATATCATTGCTAAAGGGTTTAACTCTTAGTTGGGTACTTGCAGAATGAATCAGACTTATCTTTGTACAAGCTGTTCCGTATTAGATTTTGTCTCATGGCAACAAAAATGAAGTACACTGCTGTGCTAGAAAAGCTTCCTAAAAATCATAACATCATTCCTAAAAATCATACTACAACTGATCAATAAATGAAAAAGGTTTGCTTAGTCATTGAAAAAAGTAAATCTTTTTGGTTTTGTTTTTGTTTTTTATTAAAACCAGCTACTGAGATTTGAGGAAGTTCTTCTAGCTTTATCTCTTTGAGGAAACTCTCTACCCTACATGCTTTGGGAAACTTCAAAGATTTCAGAGCATTCGCTGCATTTCAGTTCAGCTGGAATGTCTTGTTCCTCTGAAATAAAAGTTACTTCTATTTGGTATTGATATTTACGTAGGTTATGTAATATGTAATGTCACAGTTTTTAAATGCTGTAAGTAAAACTCATCCTCAAAATAAATCAATGTTTCAGTCCAAAAATGACAAAATTAATGTTTCAAAATTGGCAAATATGATTGAGAAAACATTTCAGTTAACAGCTGTAATATATTTGTTATCCATGAATACCTGTGGAAGTTCTGGAGGGGAAGACCATGGAAACTTCCTCCCTCCCCAAAGTGTGAGATTTTTCATTCTTGGTTTAAAAGAAATCGCTCTGATTTGAACAGAAGCTGTGATTTATGTGCATCGGATTACCATCCTTTGCTGTGGACTCTCCTTGACCTTAGATCTCCACGATCAACTTCAGTGAATAAATTCATTTGGAGATTGTTCTGCCTTATAGATCAACTACATGCCTGGCATGATTGCATTGAAAACCTTCACAGCTCTGCTGTAAGAGATGAAACAAGACTCATCTGTAAGGCACTTTACCTAGCTGTGAAAGCAAGCTTAAATAGTACTTTCACAAAGCAGAAAGACTGAGAAGCTTAGTTAACTACTGATTACAAAACACTCACTGTTATGTTTATTGATAGAAAGTAGTGTTATAGGAGGTTAAATATTGTCAGCATTCAGAAATGAATAGAGTATTTCATCTCATTAAGCGAAACACCACAAACAATATGTCATATCACACAGCAAACGCTGCATTTAGAAAAAAATTGTTCAATAACACATTTATTAAAGAGAATAAATCACAAAAGATTGAATTATTTATTTTGTTTGTGACCTTTCAAGCATCACTTGTTCATTAACATGACAAGCTCCAAACTAAGACTAAGCAAATACCAACTCCTTCAATATGTTTAAAAATGTAAAACGTATTATTAAACATTCCAGTGTCATGGAACTGACTGATCTAAATTGGTTTATTTGGAGGGTTGTTTAATAGCAATAAAAAGGTGGGTTAAAAAAATAGATTTGGGGAAAGGTGGATAAGGAACTGAGTTTTCCCCAAATGAATATTTGAAAGGGAAAACAAAAAAAAACCCTCCCCGTTATTTTTCTCTGAGAAAAGTAAGGGCAATAAACAATAAATTAAATTCTCCTTTATTAGTATAGAAAAAAAGGCTTTCAGTCCAGCTCAGTGATAGCAAAATCTTTACTAACAACATGTCCAGGTCAGGGACCTCCACCATTTTGCAGCAGTCAGCGTTTGTTTAGAAAAAAAGTCAGTATAAACAGTCACCACACTCCAAACTCAAGAAAAACTAAATTTTTTTAATGCTTTAAAGTTCCAATATAGGGAATAAAAACAAGATATGGGGAACACTGATAGTGTCAGAAAATCTGTTATTAGATTTATTGGAGTAGCTTAGTAAACATGTTTAAAGTAATAATTATATTTTCACATTCTCAAAAATTCTGTGCCCTGTTAGATATACTAATACTACAGTGTTTGCTTTTATGCCTGTGTCTGACACCATTCCGATTTTTTTGTGGCTTCTCACAATTTTCCGGATACTACCACCATACTTGACATGACAGATCAAAAGAACTATACTCCTCGTGTATAGTATCGTTCACTCTAGTCTTCCTTACATAGGTCCTATATTCAAACCTTAGTGCCTCTGTTAAATTTAATCAATCCTGGAATCAGCAAAGGACTTGATTTAGCTCTTAGAAAAGAGCTAGTGACTAGTGACTTCAATAGCATCACTAATTTAAACCACAATAAACACAACGTTGACCAGGATCAGACTACTGCAAAGAGCAGTTTCTATCATAATACAGTTCTTGCCCTTCAACTAGCTACTCTGTTCCTCTAGTGTCTTCCTTCCTTTTCCTCCTGCAAGTAGGAGCTCCCTAGGGGAAGCCCCACTGCACTTCATTGTGCAGTATAGACAGGTATTTAGAAAGCCTAATTCCTAGCTCCCTTTATTCTAATCAGATGATTAATTTTCTGCTAAACATACTGTTATTTTACAACCACATGCATGTTAATATTCTTTACTACTCCTATATATTAGTCATTATTTACACACCTTGGTATATGAACAAAGAGATAGTTGTCAGCACAAAAGGGACATTTCCTGCCAATTGCTTCCCAGCAATCAGAGTTTTATGATGCAACATGCTTAACATAAAACATATTTAGGGCATAAAACTTACTGTTTCATATTTGTCTTAAACGAACTAGATCTGCAATCAACAAGCCACAAAGCTCACCTCCTAAGCATTTTAAATTACTCTGTAGGACTTCAGGCTCAAAAAAAATCCTAACAAATTTTAATTACACAACTATCATGGTTTTTATACACTATTCCCCACTCTTGAACCCCCTGAGAAATATTCCTTAGACTCAAACACAAGCTTCACATCATAGAGCCATAAAAACAGGGAATATTTGTAATAAGAGGTAAAACCAAATTGCCTTTAAAAATTCCACAGCATTTTGCACAGGAATAGAACTGTTAGCTCTGATATACTGCCCAAAATCCAGTTTAGGTAATTATGTTCCCTTACCTGAATTTCCCTTACAGTTATTCATGTTTATGTCCTGTCTTAAAGCACTGTGTGAGCAATTTTAACTAAATTCTGAGCCTGATTCTAGAGAGCTGATGTGAAGTTTTCTGATTTAGCCAGTTTGGGGTGAGGGAGGGAATCGCACCAGATGTTTTGCTAATCTCAGAGCAGTCATCTATAGTTTCTCAGGTTGCACAGGCTTAAATTCTCTGCTCGTTACCTTGCCAGTCAAGGCATAGGACTAGAGCTTCACGTCAGATCCATCAGGCAGACTACCGTATGGCTAGGAAATCCCAAATGCTAACCTAAGGGCTCCAGGGCAGTCAGAGGTGATGTAGTGTCCAGCAGTCTCCTTTGGAGACCACAGTCTGAAATCTGGGAGAGCCCCAATTCCTACAACTGGAGAACTTCAGATCTGAGAAATGTCTTCAGTCAAGTTGATGTGTCACTGTATGCAGAAGACTCACTTTCACTAACCAGCTAAAAAGTCCAAGACGTTCCCTTCTCAAAATGTGAGGCTTGGGCTTGTGGCTTGGGGATCTTAAGGGCAGGGGATAACCTCTTACACTTTCCAGTCAATGAAGCATTTTGAAAAAGTTGGGTTTCATACTCTTTCTCTGCATACACGCACACAGACAGAGAGATTTCTGATCCTGTTGATCAGAAACCCTACTGACCCTTCTTGACCAAATCTAGTCACTAATCAGCACAGTCAGGATTTGGCCTAGTTAGCTGCTGCTTTCCATCCCAGAGCTATCTGCAGAATAATTGTGCAGGTCAAGCAAGGTGAGGTTTCTAAGGAAACACAGTAATTTTTATTAAATCAGTTGACACAATTAAAACAAACAAACTAAAAAAATCCACTTCTGGGAAACAGACCCATCTTAATTTCATTCTTTTCCAGTACAGACTGCAACATTTTCACATCCTATCCTTACCTGGAATCTCTATGAAAGACAAACAGGTGTAGGAGCTATGCCAATTTTTGGCCTAGCAGTTCTTTTGACATCGGGGCTGTCTTATTCCAATAGTTTATTCAAAAATAATTTCTCCCTAAAGGGTATCCTTGTTACCTACAGGTATTTTGGATTTTTGAGATGGTACTACCTCTCCTGAAAAAAGGCAGTAGCATGTGAGAGCCTCACTATGTATTATAACCTGCTTGGTTTTCACATTGATCACAATATCTAGGAATGAAACCTAAGATTAATCTGGACATATTTTGATGGAAAGTTAGTTAAAATTCATACAGGATTCTTATTTTGAACTTTTGCTTCAACTCAGTTGGAATTGAAAAGAAAACCAAAAAAAGCCAAAGAACCTACAATAAGCAAACTAACTTATCTGTTAGGGTGTCACAGAAACCTGGGCCCTAGGAGCTGGCAAGAAAATAAGGAAGTTTCCAAGAGAACTCTACCTAGCATTAAACTTCAATGAAATTAAAAAGCTTCTAGGAAAGTAAATTCCACTTGAATTGTCTTTTATAGCTACCTAAAGGATACATCTTCTCTGAATTTAACTAAATATTTTGAAGCTTTTTGGAAATCACAATATCTTGTGGTGATAATGTTCATTATTTAATTACAAGCTACATAAAAGTTTTTGGTTTTTTTTTTTTTCTTAAACACTTGCCATCTGAAATTTTCATTCAATGCCTCAGTGAATAAGGGTTCCATATTTAAATTCTCCCCTTGGTCATTTCTTTTCCAAAGTATTGATTTTCTCCCCAAATACAATATATCCCACGCTTCACATAAACCCTGATGCCACTTAATGCATATAGCTTGACTGTATTTTATCTTTTTTGAGATGGGTGGCCAGAATAACACACAGATTTAAGATGCAAAAACATCATGGATTTACACTGGCCTCTTAATACTTTTAATTCCTTTCCTAGTATCTCCAAATGTTTTTTTTCTTTCTGAATACTACCTGAGAAATAACAATCTAAAGTCATCATTTTGTAAACTGTTAGGATACTCCCTTCTTTACAGTGTACTTTATTTACTGTTTGCTAATGTTGAATGCCATCCGCCAATTTTTTGCCTTATCACCCTGCAGTACAAGGTCTTGCTACAACTCTTCTTCAGTTTTAACTGTTTCAATACCGTACCGAAAGTCTGTCACTTCACTATTTACCCTTGAATCCCTCATTTACGTACATATTCAGCAGTACAGGTTCTAGTATGCATGTCCATAGGACTAACCTGGTACCTCACTTCCTTATTCTTTCTATTTTTCCCTCCTAACACTTAGTAAACTATTAATCCACAACAACTTCTGCTCTTCCTTGAGAGCTTGGTTCTTTAACAGCCTTTGGTGAAGGACCCTTTCAAAGGCATTTTGGAAACCTCTGTAAGCTCTTGCTGCACCTTTTACAGCAAAGCCATAAACTGGCCAGCAGCACGGGACATGCCCAGGCACCGGCACGATGCTGAATTGCTAGTGCAGCCTGGGGCACAGTTTTGCCCTGGAGCAGCTACCCATTTCACAGCCAGTGCCCACACACAACTTAAGGATCCCTTCCCGGGACGTTTGGAGGCAGAGAGCCTTTTCTGGAGGCTAAGGAGGTTTAGCTGCAGGGAGATAAACCGAACCACGTCAGCAGCGTCCCTTGGCCAAACAGTTGTTCCCAGTCCATTTCATTTACTAGGAGTTGTAACCTACATCAACTAGATCTCCTTTATCCATGTAGTTATGAACTCCTTCAAATGATTAACGTTGACTTACTCACTATGTCGTTTTTATCCATATAGCTACCAGATCTATTACTTATTACAGTTTCTTTTCTTACGATTCTGTTATCTGTGATATCGGGTTTTCATTTACACATATATAATTGTATCTCAAACTTTCTTGTGTAAAAGTCAAAGACAAAGGAAACAAAGTATATGAAGAACTTAGTTGTACTTTTCTGCAAGAAAATCCTGACTCCTTGATCCCTCATACGCCATAACAATAAACAAGATGTGTTCTACTTGAGGGTTATTCACAATCTGATATCCATTATGAACATACGAGGAGATACTGCGTGCTAAACCTATAAGTAGTATCCCGTCTATGGATGTGCATATATCACACAAACATTTTATCCTGTTTCCTTTAGAGCTATCCCATAAAATTGCATGAAGAACTGAATTAAACCTTGATATGACCCCACCTATTTCAGTGATGTTATAGCACAAATGAATTGAGTCTTTTACGATGTGCATGTGGTAGGATTTGGTGGTAGGATATAGGAAGCACTATAAGATTAAGATAAAATTAACCACAGTGAAGAGAATTTATAACATGGCTTGATCAGCTTACAAGGATATCGTTTTATAACCACGTAATTAGGTAGAGATAGAACTACTTTGTTCATTGATTAGCGTGGCCACCAGCTGATACACCTCTGACTCCCCTAAATCCTAATGATGCAAGACTTCTGTTCATAACGAGGTCCACTTTTTTTTTCCCCCCAAAATGCTGCAAGTCTTCAATCAAAAGCACCTGAAGAAATGAAGAACACTCATCCTAAACAGATTTTGAAATAATGTGGACAATTTGCTATAAATGATTCTGTTTTGAATCTAGGTAATTCGAAAACTTGCTTATGGTTGGAAAATCCTAATGGACTCATGAATGCTAAAACAACAGGAAATTAGGAAAAAAATAACAAGTAGTAAGGAACAAGCTGACCTAGAACTAATGATGAATTAGTTCTAAAACATTTTTAGGATCCAAGGTTTGGGTTTCTTTCCTCCGATCCCTCAAGGTCTCTAAGACAACTTGATTAAGTAGTGTAGCGAGGAACAGATTCAACTCTGTTTCTTGATACACTTTTCTTCTGGTTATTCCCAGACAGAACTTCACGAAGCACAGAGAATCAATCCGTGCACCAGAACCGCTCTTCTTCCAAATCAGTCATCCCATGAAAAAATGTAATTCGAGTAAAGTTACTGCAACTCATACATAAATAAATCTTTTTAATGAAGCAGCCACAACTTTAATCCACAATAAATTACAGCAGAATATTAAATTCAGTGCCTGTGGACATTTCTTGCCTTTTTTTTTTAAATAAAAATCCTTACCTTAAAACCCCTGAACTTTAACAATCCATTTTGACAAAGGTAGGAAGTAAAAGGGAATAGGAGTAGTTTGCTCTAAGTAACTAACTTGTTTGGAACATCATAAAGTAGTTTTCTACTCATCTATAAAGGCCAATTGGCTGAAACATGCCTCATAAAACACACAAGTTACTTTCCATCCTAACACTAGCAAATAGCTCTTCCATGTTGTGACAGAGTCCATACAGCAGGTGTTTAAGTGTTTTTCTTCTCCCTGTTTTTTTTTTTTTTAACCTCCAGTATAAAGTGGAAATTTTATTTCAGCTGTGTTTGCATCATTAGCTTGCTGGCAATCATAGAAGCCTAAATTATCCAGGCAAGCAGTTTCATTTATTGAGACCTCTCACTGGAAAAGAGCAGCAATCAAATCAGTCAGCCCAAATTATCCTTGACATTAACAAAGGGCTCTAGGATCACTGTAAGAAATGACTTTCTTCTTTTACCAAGCTGATTATGTTGTAGATGCCTATGCAGCATCACAGCACAAAAACTAGTTTAAAATAAAAATGTTTATAAGAGCATGTAATTTTCATTGCCACTGTTTGTTGTATTTGATGTTTCATTAAAGCATGCTAAATATACATTATATGTGTGCGTGCACACGTGTGTGTGCGTGTGTCTACGTACAAAAGCTGTGATAGTTTGTGCTTACTTCAGCAAAGCAGCCATGTGCACCAATAAAAGCACATCCAGGCCTCAAACCTACAGCGTGACTCCCAGTGAAGCCAATAAAGCTCTGCAGACTACCCGAGAGTCCCACTTCTCTGCAGCATTGCACGATCAGGGTATTATCCCTTCAGAGCCTGCATACATGAATGAACAGAGCCTGCATACATGAATGAAGAAAAGTTTTAGACTGCTTCCAGATAGCAGTAGTTTCTTACTCATCTCTAAGTTCTTATGCCGGATTTATCTGGGAGCTTTATCTAAGCCAAATGTAAGCCAGGACCGCAGGGTTTAAAAGTATTATGCAATATGGAGCTCATGAGTATATGGGAAAAAAGTGAGAGTACTGAGAGTTCTTCATTTACTGAGAAAAATGCATCTGCACCATCATACTCTCAGAACTCAGCAAAAGTTTTCCCTGAACATAAAACCAGTCTCTAGTCCTTAGTCTAACAACTCTTACCTTTGTAATCTACAGCTCAGTGGTTACTGCTGTTTCTGAAGTATTTAGATAATAGGTCCTGTACTCACAAGTTCCTTTAACAGCACTGATTTGGTACACAAAATAAGTAAATAAATAAAAACACTACTGAAGATTTTCTTAAGTAAATGCTTCAAGATTACTTCCGTTCCAAAAGAGACACACAAAAAAAATCAGAGCTGTCAAATGGGTAGGAGAAAAATTAGAAGAGGAGAAAATATATTCAAGCTTCAAAGAGAATATTTAAAATATCCTACTAGGAGCGAAAGTTTATCTAAAACTAGAAAAATAGCTTCTATTGAAAGTAGCCCATAAAACACTGGATGTGGGTTCTTTCTCCAGAGAAACACAATGAGCTAAGAGAAGAACAGCTTTGTAGCTAAGAACAAAGACATTTCTGGTTCAGGCCCTAGCTGTGTTATAGGCACATTACCTTGTTTAAAATTGTAGGCCACAGTGCAAACAAAATTTTAAGAAACATGCTGAAATTTGACCTGTAGAAGGTTATCCTGAGTATATACCCACTAACCTAAAATGCACCAAATTCGAGTGAGAATTCCTAGTTGTTTTCAAGGTGGGTGCATATAAGTTTAAGATCAAAATATTGTTGGTGAAATCATGACACTATTAAAATCTGACCTTGATTTTAGAGAGTCCTGACCTGCATTTGCTACACAAGTTTCTTCATACCTAATGATATGATATCAGTTATTATATATTCCTCTTCAATTGCAGGCTAGGAAACACATTTTCCTGTGCAAACACTCTGACATATTACGCCAACAGTTTTATGATGTTTCCTTGCAGTTACTTTTTCCAAAGAATGCTACTTCTAGGCAGCACACCAAGGTAGCCAAACATGGTTCATACATATTTCAAGTATAAAGCTGTGTATAGCTTGGCTAGATGGGTTGTGCTGGTTCTTGGACCCAACTGTATCCCTCATTCCTACCACTAGTTGGTATACTGGAAATTTTACATTAAATTATTATTAGTCTTTCAGATTAAACAACTTTTCCCCTCAAATAAATATTAAGGTCCTTGAGGAATATAATATGTTCATGTTCAATAGACACTTTTAAGGAACGTTATAGACAACAGCAATCTGGACACAAGTCAATTTCTATGCAGGACAAGAAAAGAAAAAAAGCTTTTTCAAATAATTTGTTACAATTAAAAAAAAAACATGTTTTAAGAACATACTTTACATTCAAATCAAGTGTTACCAAAACCATAACATTTTTTTTCTTTTTTCTTTTTTTTTTATTTTATATTATCTGCCATTTGATCCCCAAAGGATATGTTGGTATGGGTTGGGTCTAGATGACTGTAACGTTAGCATATGAACTTTTGTTAACCCTACAGGACAAAGGAGTAGCTTAGTTACAGGAATGACTGTAAACAACCTGCTAATGACTGTGAAAGTTGTGAAGGGGCTAGAAAACCTTGGAGAAGAGTAGAGCACCCACAACAGCCAGTTGTTTGATGCTGAGAGAATCAGATAGAGCCCATCAAGAAATGGGCGCTTCCCACCTGCACTGTCACCGGGGTTATCCAGGGCCACCCAGGGAGCAAGGGACCCCACAGAACTGGGGGGACAGGGAACGGAGAACGATGCCGTGATGGTGCACAGCGCGGCCTGAACCGCCTGCCCTCTCTTCCGGACCATGGCCCAGGAAGGGGCATGCACCTCTTCCCAGGAGCCTCACTCACATCTCTTCTGATCGATGAGTGTGATCCAGCTCTTTTCACATAGTAGCACTTGGGCAGCAAAACCACTAAAATGACACTAGCAGGAAGAAATATGCTTTGCAGGTTTACGACCTCAGGCCCGCTATGTCAAAGACCAAAATATTTTAAAACTACTAATAACAACAGTAATAGTAAAAACCAAATCGTTTCATGAGTACACAAAGATTCACTGCACGCCTTCAAAAAACAGAACTGTACAGTAATTGCCAACATCTGGTCTGGAACACAAGTGCTGAAGAGCAGAAATATGCACCTCTACTTGTTAAGGAAGAACCATCTCCTGCAGCCATTAAAATACACTAATTTGTAGGGACACTGTAGCACTCCATATAGCTTCTTTTATTCAGTGTGAATAGGTTCATCTAGCTATTTCACAAACACAAGCACTGGGTAAAAGCTAATCTAAACGACCCACAAATTCTAATACATTTTTTTTCTTCGCAAGCCTTTGGCTAGTGCGCAAAAAAGCTAATTTACCACACATTAGTCTCCACAGAAAGCTCACAATCTGTGACAGTCTGAAAAAAAAACAATCAAATCAAGAAGGCTAGATTACTGAGCTACTTTGCCTTTCCTGACAGCTTCTTTCACTCTTCTGTCCCCACAAACCCTGTACTCGCTAACAAGAAAAGAAAATGGGGGGAATATTTTGAACAAGATAAAAATGCTGCTGTCAGACTGTGACTGCAAGTTTCCTGTTGACCTTCTTTGAGGGGGAGATTTAGCCAGCTAAAGGGATTTACATTTATTTATTTATTTAAGTTAAACCTAGTGCAATTCTTAAAGACATTCTGCAGTGATTCTGCTTGGCTCTTTAATCTCTTCAGATAGAACGTGTTGCTTAAGAACCTTTCTCTTGCCCTTCCTTGCTAAGGGCCTACACTTCTGCCTTCAAACTGGACACATAACTGCTATTAGTGTCATTTGGAGATACACCTCTAAACTGAATCAGGTATGTGGCAGCTATAGATATAGCTGTATGAAATAGCAGTTTGGGATTTCAGTTTTTCATGATAACCTGCTCTCATTTCTGCATCTGTACTCCTCCTTTTCACTTCTAAATTTCAGGGTCAAATTGATATTACAAACAAGATCTTTTGATTAAGCATCAACTGATTTCAATTAGAAACTGCAAGTAAATGCAAGCAGTTCTTCACCTAAGGTGGATATTAAGGGATATGTCTCTATCACTTCTTCTGGTTAAAGTACTTCTAATAAAAATAAATGTTTGCATATTATTTGCAACAAGATCGGTAACTAGATTTCCCTCAAACCCAGGTTACAGTTGTTCTTCTGTTTTTTCTCTACCTTAATAAACATTTAGTTATATACAGTGAAAAATCTTTAGCAGGACAGTCTAAGAAGGCACCACTGAAGAGCACTGTTTCTGTATTCTAACGAGATATGGGAAATCTCTATTCAAACTCCCACAGAAATGAGAAAATTAATCTAAATCTTGGTCTCTTTTACTGGGACAAATACTCATCTCATCTTTTAGCTACAGGGGTGAGGAAAGGGGATGAGATCAAACCAGAACTTTCTCTCACTACATAAATCCATTCTAAAAAGTAAGGAGGAAGCTGTTTGGAAATAGCCTTTGATATATTTATAAAAAAAAATTCTAACAAAACTGTAGGCAAAATTGACTTTCATTAGAAAGTTTCACTTGATCAAAAGCTCTTAACAATAACTTTTGTAAATTTTATAGCCACTGTTAAAAATAAGTTCAATACTTCAAAGCTATGCTATTATTCATTTTCCTATATGAAAGGAAGAAGTAAGTTAAAAATAAAAATGCAACAACTAATCATCTCTTCTAAATCCTACCAAGAGATCTGAGGAGGCTGCATGTCTGCCTAAGAAACTTACCAAAGCCACTCGCTTCTACCCTCCTGCTAAAACACATTACTAAATACAATCTTGCAATGACAGAAGCACAGTCATCTCAGAGCTAGTTGTAAAAGCTTTCTTTAATTTCACTTTTTGTATGGAGGTTAATCCTTTCCTCCCTATCTCTCCTCTTCTGCCTGCAGTAAAAAATATATTACAGACTAACAAAAACATTTTCACCAGCAAAAGTTTGACAACTTGCATACCAAGTCTTCATTAAACAAAAAAAAAAAAAAGACATAAAATTATTAAACTGAAAGATGGGGATCTTTCCTTCTGATGCAATCTCCATATGGATATTGAAGATCATCATATATACAATATACACTTTTATACACTGACATTACAGAAAAAGTTTTTAAAAGTAATTGAAATAACCAGCACTCTTTCCAATAGTTTATCAAAGTCATGGAATAGGACACTGCAAACAAAAGCTTATGGTGATGTTCCTGAACTGTGTTTCAAAATCGACTGTCTTCCTAGGAGAAAATGCTTGGGGGGGAGGGGGGGGGGAACCATCAACATACATGTTACCTGTTTTGATTTACTGAACAAAGAAGAGCAGATGCTAATGGCATATCAAAGTTGTTGGATATGAATATGAAAGTATTTTGAATGAAGACAACATGGCCTTGCATACCGAAATACGTTAAGAGCTTGGGTCCTCTGCTAACAGAGCATCTGGCACAAAACTCTCCGAGACATCATTGTTCTCTCAGGAAGATAATTTACAGTACAGTTATGTGAGGAGTCAGTTACAAGTCAAAGTTTCTCTTGTCTGGGTTTTTCTTTTTGTCAGCGAACAGTTACTTTTAGGTATATCAAGAGAGAAGTCATTCAGAAAAAAAAAAATACTAGTCTTCCCAGAATACTTTTAGCCAATAATAAGTAGTAAATGGAGTTGTAACGAGAGTCACTTCCATATTTACTTATAATTTTTAAAGCTTTTAAAAAGCCTAACCGAGATTTTCTGTTTGTAACACAAATGCAAAATCTCCTCTGGTTTAGGTTCTGGTAAAGAAACATTACATATTGCTACAAAATACCAACTAAAATTAAAAAACATCCTATCCTACTGGCAGATATATTTTCCATGCTATAACGTGTAGTGCTATTTGCGTCACTGCTAACAGCCTCACCGATCTCCCCATCAATCCTAAACTCTATGTGAAAAGGCATATACTTGCTTTTTTTCAAAAACTCAAACAACTGCACACGCAAGTCACACATTGTAGACACATTGTTTACAGTGCCTGGTTGAACGTTTGTATCACAGAAGAGACCCGGAGCCGGAAGAGGTAGAGATGCTGAGGAATGCAGCAGGCACACAGATGGATGTCTGAGCCGTAGGTCAAGACCGCTGCAAAGGCAGTGCCTGAGAGCATACAAAGAGCTGAAAAGGGCAGCGCAGGGAGTCAAGTGCTCCGAACGCTCTAATAAAGTTCCTTACAGCCCTGCAACTTCCCATTTCAAGGGCAGACCTCACCATTTATTAATTCTTATCATATTTACCGTCCTCTGCGCTTTGCCAAACCAAAAACTGTGTGCTGCATACATGCAGTGGGACACCTAAATGATTTCAGCATTTACCTTAAAAGTGGAGACAGTGATGACACGTTAAAGAATTTAAAGGAATTTAGTTTTAGCAAGAGAATACCAGGGCTTAGAAAAATATTTTCAGGGTAGATGTTGAAAGAGAGATGGATTTTTGTGTTAGTTTCAACAGTAGCAAAAAGATTTATTAGGCATCCAGCAAAAGAGTGGAAACCAAAGACAAAGAGTGCAACGAAGAATGATCAGTGACAAAGAACACCTGAGGTACCAAACTTGAAGCCTTACAGTATACATTCAACATGCAAATACGAATTCAGAAACCTTTTTGTGATGCAGTACAGACGCCTTTTTCATATTACCTGTTTATAAGCTGGACATAAAAGTCAGTTTCTTTTTCAAGGGTTTTTGTTCTTTTTACATACAAAAATATCCACAAGATACCTCTGAGGAAAAACTTCGTGGTTTGAATGGGTAATTTGAACTGCGCTGGCACTCCTTTTGATACCTACTCCAGAGAAAATGGAAAAATCATTGTAAAGACGACATTTTGTTTTCAAACGTTGTTCTAAGCTCTTTTACAGAATAAAATTGAGATTTCTTAAATAATATCATTTAAAATTGAAGTTTCACATTTAAATTTCTGAAGAAATACCTGGAATTTACAGAATCCTTTTGTTTCATTTCATTTTTTCAGATGAACTTCAGCAAAACCTAAATGAATTATGAAACATTAAGCATCATCAGTTCTACATTTTCCACCCAATGGTTTTGGTTGAAAACTCTACCCTGCTCCAAGATAACATATCTTTGTAAAACCCAGCACTCATGTACTTCTTGACTGGGACCTTAATGTATTCTCCAGTGAAGTGCAAGCAGAGCTCATGATGGGATATAAAAATCAAGCTCCTTGATTTTCTTAATTAGAAAATTAATTATTGTGACAACAGAAGTGTCAGTAGAATTCTACGTTCTCTGCGGATACGAAAGCCAAGGCAGTCAACAAGTTCACAAGTCATCGAGTTTCTTGTCTCTTTCCTGATTCTCCCCTACTGCACCACATACTTTGTATCACATGGACCAAAATGTCTTGTTAATATTCTCTTGAGAATGGGCTAATACTAAATTGTCAAAAGCAATGCTGCAATTTGGATCTTAGTGCTTCCAAACTACTTCTTCATTTTTAAAATTAATTTCATAGAATTTGATATTTTCTCTTCCAGATCTCCAAGTACATTAATCCCCTCACTAGAGCCAAGCAAAGTCTCAAGTTGCACCTTCCCTCCGTGCTCTTTCCTAACACCGAGGTACTCTCCACTGTAATTGTGCTGATGACATGGAATCAGGTTTTGGCGTAAGTCATACAAGTAACTTCAGCTTTCATTTTACAATTAAGATATCTTAGTTAAGATGCCTTTCATCTTTAATCATGAGGCTAATCATGGTATTTCTGGGACAGTTAAATCAAGAACCATTCAAAAGTATATCTGGCGTAGCCAGATGAACTAGCACAGTCTTATTTTGCTGTGCCAATATTCCTCTAAGAAAAGTGGAAATTAAATGTTACTGCTATTACTTGATGTGTCATAGTATTAAGCCCTTCAGCTGGTTGTCTGAAAAATCTCCATTTACCTTACTCGGGTAAAACTTTCACTAATATCATCATTTCCAAGCACTGCTGAGCTTCATCTGGATTAAAGAGAAATTCAATTAGACAAATGTAAGCGGAAGGTTAAAGGCAGAGCGTTTTACCATCCCAGGCAGTAGGATGAAAAGGGTGTTTCAGAGCCAGAATATCCCTTGGAGATGACTCTCCCCACGCACACTGCTAAGATGTTTTCTTCCTGACACACCAACTCCAGCCTTCTGGACCTCCGTGTTTCCAATGACCGGAAGAGGTGCCTTCCAATGGCCCCTTATTCCACCAGGCAAGGTGAATGCTTTGAATATAAACCTACTTTGCTGATGATCTCTCATTGACTTTCAGGGTGGTCAGAGATTCACATTGCCAATCCTGATACAAGGCTTGGTTAAAAAAGACAAGGCTTTGACACTTCAGCAGTAGCCAGAAAGTAGGGCAAGGCTTGAACAATACGTTTTGTAAAGGAAAGGAGTACCTGTATCGAGTAAATAATTAATAATTACTACTAATAAAAAATACAGTGGGAATATCAGCAAGGAGTCATTAACAGGAGAGATGATTAAGAGCAGTGCAGGATCTATATAAGCATTTTCAAAATAATATACTGGGAAAGCCATTTTTTTGCTTTTTCATATAGAAATCAGCTACCTGTCATGAAGTAGCAGTGGTAACCACAGAATTTCTAAGGAAGATGGGAGGCACTACCTGCAGAGTAGTGTGTGTTTGGTTTCACTTTTCTCATGCTGTTTTAGTATCCACATCCTCCTCCTAGAGCACACAGAAGCTGACTGAGCAGCTGTGTTGCACACTAACTGCATTAAGAAGTAATGGTCCTGGAAGTTTCAGGACATTTTCAGAAAGAACAAACAACGAATGCTGTACAAAAGTTAATGCTAGACCACACCACAGAAAAAAAATATAATATCTCAAGGGGATCAGTATACAATATATATCCTCAACCTTTCAATCTGTGTCTCTTTCACGAACACCTTTCTTATCCCTTTGGTCAGAAAGTAGCATTTTTATAGTAATAACCCAATTAAACATTAGCTGAAAATTAAAGAATCCACACAACGCTGACATGAGTTGGATATTTCTATTACAAGAGTTTTAATGCAAATTATAATTTAAAAAGTAGAAATGAAATGGTACTTTAAAAATCTGACACAGATATGTTTTATAATTAAAACTGACTTTTATTTTATTATATTGTTATTTGTTTGCACCTACAGTTTTGTGGGAACATACTTGTTTTAAAGACATTTTTACTGGGAAAACTTTTAGATGAAGAAATACCAGCAAAGCAAATATTCAGGGCTCCTACACCATTTGTCCTTAAATGTGGTAAAAGCAGGGGAGAGGGGAAGGAGGAGGAGTTGGATAAAGCACCATAAACGACAAGTTTGTCCTCTGTACTAGTGTCTCATGTGTGGCCACCACGGCTTAGTATGCATGCATATTCGCACACTGTGGCGCAAAGTGGTGTGTATGTCGGCTGAATCCTAGTTGCCCAGTAGAACAAGATCAGCTATGCCCCATCACTCTCATATACTTCATCCTCCTCTAGAAGGCAGGGAATCCAAAACACAGGGAGGGAGCGAGCAGAGGCACACTCCAATAGGCCTCCTAGTTTGGGACAGGCCGCACACCAGGGCTGTGAAGCAAGCACACCTGCCTTGCAGCGCAAACTCACCTTGTGAAGAGCTAAAGTGAACTCCAGAACTGTGTGACAGATTGAGTGCATGTAAGGTACTCTTTATGATCCATAATTTACAAAGTATTAACTTACAAAGCATCCAAAACACTGCTGAATTGCCCACATCACATAATCCAAATGATTCATTTGCACCGAACTGGCCCTAGAGCCACTGAAAACTTCATTTGCATTAAAATCTGTATTTACATCTCCAAAAGCAGAGAAAGAGGGTGAAGGAAAAGTCGTCACAATTCTCTTTTATTAAAGAGCTCTGACATTACCAAATCTACTTGCTATTAACTAAAAATACCAGGAATAAAAAACATATGACTATAGAGCCACAAAAGAGAGATTTTTATCTTGAAAAGATTAAGCAAGAGAAAGAAAATGCAGCCTCAGAAACCTCTTAAGTATAGGCCAGCCTTGGAAAGGTAGGAAGAGCAGGCAGAGAAAGGGGCACACTGGCAGTGAAATGTTGGAGCCGAATAATACTCTCAAGAGTAATCCAGAAATCAGTTTGTCATTTTGCTTCCTCACCAATAACTACGCAGTCAAGAGCCTAGTTTCTTTTTCTACTAAAACAAACATGTGTCTGCCTCCAAACTTTGCTGGTGCCACCTGCAGATCTTGAGAAGTTTGCAAATGCCATGTTCTGCTATTGTCTGGAGATTCACTGTTGAACCTCCTCTTACCTCCTCCGTACTCTTACCTGTCACTTAATCTGAGTTGGGGAATCTCAGAAATTGAGGCTGAGATCACCCTCTGGTCCAACTCCTGATATAAACCAGTACCTTCCTGACAAGAAGTAGCAACAGAGCATCAGTTCTGGGATACCTACATCGGTTTAGGCACGCTCTTACCCTGCTGTATCCAGTGTATAAAAAGGAAAGTTCCTGCTTCTCTCAAGGAAGAAACATTCACTCTGTGACAGAGTTGCCTGAAAATTGAAGCGCACACCATCTCTCTTTACAAAAGAAAGGATGCAAATGTTTTTCAGCCTACAGCAGCTTCAAGTACTAGTGGGGCTTAATGCGAATAATAAATTCTAATTCTAATTAGACCTAGTGTTCTTTTACTTGCAAGTGCTGTTTGCACTGGTGTGATCTGCTCTTTCTCAATTTCTTCTATTTTCAGTTGCTGTGCTCAAGTTTTTTGTTAATACTCTTTCCTTCCCACTTTACACATACATATTTTCATGTCTGTAGGTGGGTGGGTACATATATATATACATATATTAATATCAACATCACGGAAGTTCTCAAACATCTTCGCAATCTCAACGGACTGGTGTGGAAAAATATGAGGCTTTCTGTAGGATGGATGGGAACTTTTCACTTTAAAGTGCACATATTTACATACTGTAAATTTAGAAGTCCAAACTTCTCCACTCCAGAAAACAGCACAACTGTGAAAGCTGAGACTTCCTGAGAAACACTTTAGATGAGAAAAAAAAGCAGAATAGGAATATATAGTTTATGCCGGGGGTCTATCAAGGCAGATGGAAAAGTTACCTTTTCCTCTCCACCGCAAGACTTGCGAGCCTGTTTGAACTTTTAAACACATTCTAGCATTTCAGATATCAGCTTTGATGTGCATGCCTGCATTCAGCTAGGCAACAACATAGAGAAAATTCCCATTTCACAGCTGTGTTCCTTACAACATGGTTGTAATTAATTCCTCTTATGTACACATTGCTTAACTGTATATTGCTAAGACAATTATTTCTTGTGGTCAATCTTGGGCTGTCAAAAATAAAAAATAAAAAAAAAACTGATTTTTTTTCCAGTGAGATAGGATAGTACATTGAAATAAACCTAATTAGGGTACCCTGAAGCAACAGTGAATTTTCTACTGTTATTTAATAATTGATCTTAAATATTCAAGCAGGGGAAAAGTTATTCTTAATTCCTGACATTTTTGCCACTTTCCTCAAACTTCAGCCTCATGATTTGTGTCAAATAATAAAGTTCTAAACCCTTAATGCAAGTCTGCAGGCAGAATTCTTGAACCCACCATACCTTTATGCATACATAATATACATCATCTATTCCTAGAAATGACTGCATTTCTGTTTATTTCTACAGAAGCCTATAGAAAGACAAGACTGCCTTCTGCTCTGCATCTCATTGTAGGATCAAGCCTGAGACAACAGAATCCTATTCCCCCCCCTCCTTTTTTACTCAACATGACTACTCTCCTTTCCCTCAGTGAAGTATTAGACAGATCAAAATGACTCTTTTCCCATGAAATACCTTCATTTTAACGTTACATTGCAACATCCAGTCTGAATTTAATCTTTGCTTGAAGGTAGGCAATACTATCTAGTGTTCCAGCTGTGTTACAACAAGGAACAGTGTTTTCATTAAAACCTTGAACCATTTATGAAACCAATAAAAGCACAGTGAACCCTCCCTGACAGACTTGAAAAAATAGCATTAGACTTTGGAAAATGTCGAAACATAGACCTGAAAATTGAAGGTGTTTCAGGTATCTGTATGAATATGAGTTACTAACCTGAATTATTTATGTAAGTCTCAGAGGGCGATATTTCAGTTTAATGACCAACTTCTCTGTGGCCTAAGCATTTTGGTCAGAGTACATTCATTGCCAAAAATGCATCACTGCTGGCCAGCTGAAGTCCATCTGGAGAGTCAGAGGCCAGGTAGCGAGCCCACCTCACACAGGAGACCAGCATACACACCACAACTGCATCCTCTCGAGACACCATGACAGCTCATATATGTGCAATTTAACATCAAACCAGCCCATAACAAGATACTTCATTTAACAACTAGAAATATATGCATTTAGATTAACACAATGTAAAACAAAATCATTCATTTTCACAAGCAAAAAAAATAATTTTAATAAACGATTTATCCTAAAGAATTTCTGTCCAATCAGTTGGACACAAAGCCCTTGACCAGCTTTACCAGATTTGTAAGTATGAAGAAAGGAAAACATATTTTCATTTAAGAACAGGTCAGTAACCATAGACTTGAGCACAGCGTTTAGGAGACAGAGAAAGTCACCCAGCTTTGTTCTTTCAACTCTCCCAGAGCACGGAGTCAGCCCTAGGGATAGATAGCTGGCAGAGAACTTCCTTCTGGAATCAGCAGGAAGAGCTCCCAGAGGTTTTGGGAGACTCTAGCAGGCTTTACCTAATAAAGGACCAAACTAACAAGACATTTGCATGTTTAAACCTTGCAGTTTCAGATCCCAGAAATAACTTTCCAAATATATGAAATTTAAAGATTTTATAAATATATTTGATTCTTTCTGTAGATTTTACAAACAAGTTTTTTCACACAAGCTTGTTATAACCTACAACAAAATGACCTTAGAGTTGATAAAACCTTGTTGGAAGGTTTTCTGGAAGAGAGAGGGAAAGGGGAACAGCTATCCTTACTACAGTAGTAAGCCACACATGTCTGGCTGAGTGTTACCTGTTCCTCCATGCACAGCATACTGCTACCACACACACAGTTTGTAAACGTACATCCCTGGGAGCATAGTTCCTGAGAGCAATGCCAGTTTTTGGTCCACTCCCACTCAATCACTTTTTTTCCCAGAATGTCACCGAAGGCTTTTTTTTTTTTTTTTTTTACTTCAAGCCTTTGGGAGGCACAGACTTCTCCTGACCAGGTAAAGCACAGGAGTTTACAGAACGTGAGGAAAAAGTACAACTTTCCTAAATGACAGTTCCATAATACAGATCAATAAATCTCATTCTTTGCATGGAAGGCCATCATGCTCTATCAGTGATACAGCTGGCAGGCTGTTTCTTTGCCTTTTCTAACTTTGAACAGATCTTCCTATTCCAAAAAGCAACTCAATCATTTCTCTCCTGCCTACAGCCCCCTAGGTACCTCAGTATTCTTTTATTAGGAAGACTTGTTAAATCTACATCTTTGTCTTGCTTCTAATAACATCCCACTGCCTCAAACCTCTATGTCTTGTGATCAGCCTGATTAAAATGCTCTTTCCCAGTTAAAACCCTTTGACCTTAAAAATCCCACATTCAGATTTAACAGTTGACACTGAGCCCTAACATAGGGTTGGAGATACTGATAGATGCCTTCACGATATGGAAATTTTTATAAATACCTTCATAATATCACCTAGAACATTTAAGCCGCACAAACATTGCACAAACCATAGGCTAAATGCAAACAACCTAAAGATCACATTAGATCTATCATACCTATAAAACATACAAACAGCGCAGTGAAATGAAGTTGACATGTAGCCAAAGTGACAGAAGCAGCTGTTTCTGCTGTCATTTAATATTAACTGAATGCTCAATAGCAATGGGCAGAAGGCTATCAAGCCCTCAAGGGACAAAAGGTGTGATCCTGCCAGGCATTTCAAACTCCTTTTTATATGAAATGCCTGTGTGTGTGCGCCTTTATATGAAATGTATCTGTGAAAACAAAAGGAAACCTGCCAGCGTCATGCTTTTTTTTTTTTTTTTAAACCCTATGTCAGTCATCTAATTTTAAGAGCTCAGAATAATATTATGCTCTCTAAATTGTAAATCAACCAACAAAACGTCAAATCATAGCACAACACACACCCTGTTAAGCTTTATGTTACATTTTCACTCCATATAATCAATATAATTACCAAAATTTTCTGATGTCTCTACATTGCAACATACCAGGAAGCTGAGTCAGTGTCATGATGTTAATTAGCTCATTCCTCGGGAGAAACCCTAAAATACCACTCCTTCCTGGGTGCCATGCATAGACAGCAGTCCTAATTGCTAATGAACTAATGTTAACTAAAAGCAAGCAGGTTCATCCTAGATTCCCCCAAGTTATTGCCAATTACTGGCTTTACGCAGACTGTACATCTTCACTAAAATGATCAAAAGTGAAAATCCCATTTAAGTAGCATTAAACTACATTTTGCACTCAGAAGCATGAAAGCCACTCACATTTCACTTAAATTCTACCTGTAACATCCTAGTGCTGCTTTCTGGTTTCTTATGGCTCTTCTATGTACTACTTCAATACAAATCTCAAATCCTCAAGTTTATGTGAGGAAACTTACACAATATGTTTATCGCTAAGAACCCAGTATACATTCTTTTGCATTCAGGTTTTTCTTCAACAAGCTGAGTACTTGCTTTTTTCCTCAAACTATAAGTAAGTGCTTCAAATTGTACAGAGATTAACATATACCAGATATAAACACAGAAATAACCTTTGAACAATGTAAATATTATCATGTAACTATATCCTATTTGTTCTCAAGCTTTATTATATCAAAAATCATCTTCAAAAAACTTCCAGCATTTTATATCCCTTTTGTGCTTTTTTCTTCACATTTACTGCTTCAAGCACTCTGCAGTGTTACAAAATGCAGATCTTGAAAAACTTTTGGTCTTTATGGTTCCTCATTCAAGCCATATCACACTTACTTCAATGCTTTCATTCATTTGAAAAATCGCTAAACTCCAGAAAAAAGCAAATCAGAGCTGCAAAAGATGCAACAGCTGGTATAAACTCAAGGCACTAAAGGCACCCCATCACACCCTAAATATAGAAGCACTTGAATATAATTACTGCACATGTTCTCTAGGGGAAATACAGTTAACGTGCCATTAGTTACAAGCCACTGATTCAGCCTGAAAATTCTGAACGCTAGCATAGACCTGTCTCTGTCAGTGAAGCTAACCTATCTCAATTTTATAATGTAAGTGATCTTTAAGCAAGGAAAGAAGCAAGGAAGGGAAATTTCTAATGACTTAGCACGTAAGAATCTTCATAACTGTCACTCCTGTCACTGAAAAGACTATCTTTGCCATTTTTAAAAATACTATCATATCTACTCTGAATATATAGTCTGGATGGCAATGGAATAATAAAGCAACTAATAAATAAAACAATCAATTAGACCATACTAGTCTTTATAGTTTAAGTAAAGCTATTTTTAAAATTCAGGTTGTAAATCATATTTTTAACTGCATAAATACAGTGGTATGCTAGATTGTAAATGGAAATTAACACAGAAGGCAGCCAGGTCAGATTCTTCCTTGTTTCTTAATACGACTTCTAGTCTTAAAATAAGGAAATGTATATTAGGTAGATGTAGTGCATACACACATATTTGTGTAAGTGGGAAGAAGAGAAAGGAAAAGATGGAGATGCAATAAAAAAAAAAGATACAAACAGAAGTCATCACCAAAAAGATTATTTTAAAGGGTGGATACTGATGCAAAAGAGTGCAAAAACTTACTAGTTAGCTAAGAAGACAACTACAAAGTTGCAAATGCTTCCTCCTCCTCTCTCTGAAACCAGAGCAAAACGTTTGCACTCTGGACCCTTCTCATTCCTGCTATTTAAAGACACAATACTATGAAAGTACATGCCTAGTACTGTAATATTTCTAACACTAACTTTAACAACCCTGTTGACGTTTTCTGTGTCTTTGTATTTGATCTGGTGTGCAAACACACTCACTGAGCTATATTTCGATAAATGTACCAATGCTATATTGCTTTCTAGTCAGACATACTTCGAAACAAAACAACCCTTCCTAATGACCATAGGGATTACACTGCAAAATGATGGAGATCTGTCCCGCCATAGAATCACGTGTAAAGAAGAACCTGCACCACTCATCTCCTCTCAGCCCTAAGAACTACTTCACAACAGATCTGGATTTAACCCAAGGCAGAATTGGTTGAAATTTTCCCTCCTTTTCTAAATAAATATTTTTTTTTTCCAAATTAGTATTTGCCAGCAGTATTAATAATCAAAGAGAAAATTTTCAAGCGAGATCAGCTCGAGTAATCTTCTTTGCTAGCATTGTTTTTTATTTCCTGAATGTTTAAGAAAGGAGAACCTCCTGAATTTCTTGCATCTTTGACGGTCTTTTATGACAGTGACAGCTCAAAGGAATGTGGAACAAGACAAGGTAGCATAACTTACTTCCTCTCAGGACAAGAGTTTCAGTAGAGCAATTTTTCAGCTATACTCTCTCATATGTCATCTCCTGTGTTGTTTCGTCATATATGGGATATACAGACTAATTAAAAAAAAAAAATCTTTTTTTGCTAGAGTTTCTGCAAAAAAGGCTTCATATTAGTTAATCATTTTTCATATAGGTAATTGATACTTACCATAACATAAATTTTAAAATATAAACACAACAACTCTGATATATAAAACAAGTAACACGGCATTTGATACGGAAGAGACTATCTCATCTTCTAAAACGGGGATATCTCATCTCCATATTCTGCTACTGACTTGAACCACATGGACCAATATCCTATTCAAAAAGGCCAAGATCTCAATGAACTACAGTTAGACTGAATCTCTGAAGATCTGAAGAAGCTTAGAATTTACCATTTCAGTTTTTAGAAATACAGTTCCCTGGATCAGCTCCCTGTTTCCTCAAACACTAAACCCATCTTTACAAGCAGATTATATCTAATGTTTTATAGAATCAAAAAAACCTCTAGCATACTGTACAAGTTCCAAAACAAACAGTGAGACAGATGTTGAAAGTCGATGAGTAAACTCTTGATCTAGGAGGACTAAGTCTATGATGATCAAGTTTCCATTTTGGACAAAACTGATACAAAGTACTTGGTATGAAAACAATCTACGGGAAGTCAATGAAGGCGGCCTCGCAATGCAGCATTGTATACTCAAGATCTTTAGAACAGTACTCTCATATCCCTGTTACTCCAAAGAAATCTCTGATTATTATATTTATTGTGCAGTAGCATCCAGAGGTCTTACACTGCTAGACACCATATGTCTGCACAAGGAAAAAAAAAAAAAAAAGATAGCTCCTACCCCAAAATAAATAGGATTTTGAAGGCTACCAAAATAACCATTCTGCTGAATCTTCAAGGATTCGAAACCTACAGAGATGTGACAGCACACCCTGTGCAACATTATGCAAGAGCTGGGGGTGGTTATGCAAGAAGCCTCACAGGGAGGCAATAACAAAGAGAACATAAGAACATTTACCCCAGCTGTAACAATGCAGATGAGATAAGGCTGAACTGAGACAGCAAGATACTAACTTCTGCTAAATGCATTTGATTGCTTTTCAATTATTCTAAAGATTGGCTAGTACAACACAGAAACCAGATACACTCACTCCTTTCAGAGGAAACTATAATATGTTCAAGATATAAAAAAAAAAAAAAAAAAAAAAAGCTCTTTAGGACAGATGGAATACAGTCAAAATAAAAATAAACCTATTAATCACAGCGGGTGCTTTCTTCAAACAGATTATATATAACAAGAAATGCTTTTCACTATGTGAATTGTTTGCAAGATCGATCTGAAGAAAAAGGGAGGTTTTTTTTAAATAGAAAAAATAAATTATTGCACTTACATTTCACCTGTTGACTGACTTGCAAAAAGAAGTACTACATGAGTGTTATGCATACATACATCTGGAATTTTTTGATTTTAAAACTGAAACTTCAAAAATGCTAAAAAATCTGAAAGATTGTGTGTTTAATGACTTCTTTGAAACTGAGCGGCTGCTTTTCATGAATTGTTAAGTTCCTTGCATTATTTAGAATACCTTTATTTAGAATATCTCCATATATTAGAAAGCAGTGCTAGATGTGCAATAAGTTTAGGTTGATTACAAAATATCTACTCTACCATACACATTTTTATAATTTATTTAACAAAATATAATCTAATTAACCTAGCTCCTATAGAGAATCTTCAAACATTCTACACACACATTTTCTTTCACAGTTTCAGCTTCACCTGGTAGATAACGCAGTACTCAGAACTAAATTGACAAAATCAGCATCCTGCTGTCAGAGCAGCAAGTTGCCTTTTGAAGCCCAGACCAAGGAGGCAGCCGCTACGGGAGTCCAGCTAGGCAAATTACCTCATCTGTCCATCTGCTTCTGCAATGGCCCAGACGGGAAAGGCCTGCACGATTTCTGTTGCACTCCCATCCCCTGCACCTCCATCTAATGCTTTGCATTTCTACAGACTAGAATTTCAGAAAAGCAACAGTGTTAAAGCCAGAGTTGAGTCTACTTTCATCTTCAGTTCTGACTAGAGCTCCCAATCAGTGCCAAGAAAAAATAGGAGCCCATCCCTCCTGTTCAAAAATGTATTTAAGGAAGCAAAGATACAGTTTTCAAAACTATATTTAATTTAACTTGTTAAGTAAAGCCGTACAGTGATCACTAGTATCCTGCTATTGAGGCTTTCAATCCAAACTCATCCACCATGCCTTAGACTTTTTGGATAGGCTTAAGGAACAGGCAGGCTTCACAACATAGCCTAAATATCAACATATTTGACCGAAGCAGCAGAAGTGGAAAGGCATTCATTAATTGCCTAAGACTGAGCATTCAGGTCTGAATTCTGTACTGATCTTGTTTTTAGCCAGCTATTCTGATCATTTTTACTTGCTCATGGACAATTAAGTAGGTAAGACCAAAAACTTAAGTTTTATAGACTAAAAAAATCTGACGCCTCTGCAGATGGCAATGACAGCTTTTAGACAAGAGGGCCATCACTGCTCTCAGAAGCCACAATAAAAGGAGCGCAGAATGACATGCTTAAACAAAGCCTGACTCTTACTGCTGCACACCTCTAAAAGGTAATACTAATAATAAAAACAAGCTCCTTTACATGTTTTGGGTTGGAAACGTAAAGTCTAAGATCCCAAACCTATAGCTCACTTTTTAAACCTTGGCCATCACTTATTCTCACGCACTGTCCTAGCTAACAATCTAGCAGTAAAAACATCTACTGGAACATGAAAGATGGTCATGAAACAGCTCTAACTCAACATGACATTTCAAAATATAAGCTGACATCTTTGGGAGTTCCACTTGTATTTTTGGCTCAATTATAGTTTAACGAGCAAATAAATGTTCTCTTTTGGTAGCTTTTGCAGTCAGTTGCTCTCTTCACACCTTTTCTTCTCCAAACACATTAACTGTGAGTCACAAAGCTAAATGTGTGAAAAAGGAAAAGAACAAGTGTACGTTGAAACAGATCGCATGAATAATTCAGTCTCTGCTTTCACTTTTCTTACTGCCAATATTAATAGTAAATCACTGTTCCTCTCCCTTGATTATTACCATTTATCCCATCCCTCAGAAAGTTTTCCCTCAGCCTGCAGAACATTAGCTTGCTACCTTTATACTTTGGCAGACAATCACAAAATGTTGCCACGAGTGAGATGCTATTACTGAGCAAAATGAATTACTCAATAGTCAATAAAAAATAAATATAACCTGAAAATATTCATTTCTTCCACAGTTTCCTCAGTAATCTTCCTATAAAGTAGATTAAAAACAGCAAATTTTTTAAATCAATTCGAATAAACACAGACCCCAAATGAGGTCAGAGGTCTTTATACAAATGATCTTCATACAAAGTACATAATGAAATAACTGGTACTAAGTAAATACGGACCAAAAAAAGAGAAAGAAGTAAGTCTAGAAGCTCAGAACAGCAAAGGACCTACTACAAGAGCACACAGCAGGTGTCTTACATCTTTGAGACACAAATCCAGATCTCTACTAGCTGGGTAACCACAGCTGACTGCACTGACGGAAATTTCCTCATCAACATCAGAAGACAGCTTCTTGAGCACAATTCATAACTACTCGTTTCACAGATGCCAGCATCTCCTCATCGTCATAAACACGAGAGGCCCCCCTCAAACAAATCGATAATAGCAGCTTGATTTTGACGATCAAGATCAAACTCCAAATTTAATTCTTTAGATTAAATTTATACATACGCAGAAGAGATGTAAATGTTGAATCTCAGGTACACTGATTAAGAAACAAAAGATTAGTTCCTCCTGTAAGGAAAAGTAGAACTACACTTGCGAGGCATATAGGAAAAATTCCATTGCCAGAAAGCAGATAAGCTGGCCAGAAAGCAAAGTGAATAGTTTAACAAGAACTTTCAAGCAAATAAACCAGCAGTGCCTGAGGTTCAGCAAGTCTCACTGACTGCCTCAAATCAATTCATCCTGATGAAGGAATCACCTGGATAAACAAGAAACAAAATATTAACTGGAAATGAACTCCTCTTTCTTTGCACTGGGGCAGAGTGATTGACTTCTCCCAAAGATGCGAAGGAGAGGTTAGGTAAGGAACAAAAAGACCCACGTTCGAGGATCAACACCTCATAAATAAGTTATCAGCGATGAGTACACTTCAGGGAAAACCTTTGCCTCCCCCTATGGCTTTCAGTGTTTGTTTCAGCTCACCTACTTTCCATGTGCATAACAGATTACAACACAAGGCATTTTTTAATAAAAATAATATATTGAGAAATAATATCTATGCTCACTGTATTCTAGAGCTCACAAATTGCAATAGAACTATTCTGCACTGAATTAATCCACTAAAAAACCTCAAAATACATGCTTTCAATATTATTTGAGATTACATTTAAAAACGTTCAAGTCTTCAGTCTTATAAGGTCATACATAGCTATTAAATCTTTCCTCCACTTGCATGAAAAGGCACTAGAACATCTTGTCAGATGAACCTCCATTATAACCCTTCAATTCCATATGTGAAGAAGTCCGGTTCACAGAAACCAACAATATGTGCATATATGCATTAATAAATGTATATTTAGGATTCTTCCCCCCACCTTTAGATTTCCTGGCCTTTCACTGTTTTTTGTCTGGGCCCATACACACAAGAAAAGAACGAAATAAACAAACAGACTGTAGCCTTAATTTCATGAAGAGAAGTATTGGAGAGCGGGTCACTCTAATGGGACCAAACATCATCATTGTAATTAAATCAAAGTACTCATGTAATTTTCACTGTCAACATAGGTAAGAAATTTCATCAACTCGCATCAGTTAAGATTTCACCTTTGACTTAAATTTCCTTCTAACCCTGGTATCATTACCTTGCGTTTTGTTCTACAGGGGTTCTAAACCATTCATGCAGATTTAATTTATGTCAATTTAGACTGTGTCAGAAAGTTAATAACTTTGGAATAATGTAGGTGTCTCCTACTGAGTTTAATCAGTGCCCATTAACGTCCATGTTATTTTTATTTTTTCATTATTTATGAATTCTAATGCAAAATTATGTTTACATTAAGTAGAAATAGGCTTACCTAACTCATCAGGCCTCCAAATAGATACCTCACTTCTCCAAACACTTTCTTCGCTTTTAGAAATTTCCTTTGGACTAGCTACAAGAAAATACTTCCACATAAATAGGGAAAAAGGAAAAAAAGTCTAGATTCTTTCATACATATTGATGGCGTTTTAGAAGCTCATTGTCCTCTTCTACCACTTCGAATCTAGAGCAAATCCAATGGAAGAGTTTTACCTCACCAAAAAATTGTGTTATTATGCTGTGAAACTGAAGCAAGTGAAAGAAGGCTCAGGCAAGCGTTATACATACTTGCTAATTCTTCTGTTTTAACAGTAAATACACTAATAATAGTTTTGACTACTTAGTTGTAAAATGAAATCATATAAACAGTTAAACATGGAACCTTCAGCACCAGCAGATGAAATGCTCATTTCTAGTATACAAACAATTAAGAGGAAAATTCTATCTTCCAGAAGACATGAAGGATTAGCAAAAAAAAATTACAAGTGGGAAAAAAAAAAAAGCAGAGTTGAAATTATATGAAGTAATGATGATACTTTATTTTAAAAATTCAAGCCCCAATAGAGTAGAATAACCTTCTGCTGACCTCTCTGACATTCTCACATTGTAGCCTTTACAGCTTTTGCACCTAAATATACAAATCATAAATGTTTCATGTACTGCATTTGATGTGGACTTTCCCCAATTTCAATTTATAAATCTCTACTACATCTGCTAAGCACATCTCATCTGAAATTACAGCCATCTCCCATTCATGACTGGACAACATGTGAAAGGAGCCCAACCATTATGTCAGCATCTACATTATAGCCTGTGGTATACCTTTTTAAATGCCATCAGCTTACCACTTCATAACAAAAGCCATGATTAAAAGACTGTTCTGTTTCAATTCAGCTGCATATTTGTTTGTAGCCTACATCAACAAAATACTAAAACATCTGTGCTTATAAGTCTAGATTGCCCAGTAAGTAATTGTGCTAGCCACTTAATAATGTTATAAAGGAAAGGAAATAACTCAAAATAAAACAATAATAAAAAGCTGGTTTTATTGAAGTGGTTACATTTTATTTTTCTTAACAAAAATAAAAGTTAAACCTAATGAGTAGAAATATGTGCAAATATACATTGACTCAATTTGCACCCCCCCCCAAAAAAAAAAAAAAGAGAGAGAGAAAGACAGAGAGAGAGAAAAGGAAATACTTATTCAAAGAAAATTATTTATTTCAACAAACTCTGGTTTTGAAGTGAACAGCACTGCAAAAATATATAAAGGTAAGTGTTAGCATTAATAAGTAAGAAAGGAAAAGAAAGCCTCAGTGCATGTATTTTAGTACTGGGGAAGTGAGACAGAAAATTTCAGTGCGCAGTTATATTCTCATAGAGTTTCTTACAGCCCATGATGCCAGAAGCAGTGGATTAACCTAGTTTCTGTGGGCACAAGACTACAGTCTATTGCTGAGCGCAGCTGTCAGAGCCACCTGCATATCTTTGGCTCAATCCAAGTCTCAGAAGTAAGCCAAAGGGTGATTTTAGGATGCTGCACTGTCCATTTCAATTTGCGTCTGTCAAAAAAAAAAAAAAAAAAAGATTGGCAGCTGCTAACAACATCTGCCTAGGAGCTTTAAGTAGAATTGATAAAATTTCTGCTGGTCATAGTCTTCCAGTCTATACAATAATGTTAATTTGACCTTTGTTTTTCACTTGTATGCCTAAAATGGCCTTTGCCATCTTGTTTAGAGCATGTTTGGAGTAGTCAGTAAGCAGTCGGCTAACATCAAGATTAAATGGCAAGCAAAGCCTATTGCCTGAAAAAAAAATGGGCCTCACACAGATAAAGGAGCAAATAAGATAGGGACTTCCATCTACTGACAATCTAACTTCAAATAGTTCAAATCAGCTGTGGAAAGTGACTCTTCCAGATATCCTCAGTCTTAAATCCGGACCAGAAACGAAGCTGACTTCTTCGAAGTTACACCAGCTCACTGTTCTTTACTTCCCTATTCACTAATTCAGAGAGGAACCTACTGCTTCATCCCTAGTCAACGCAGACACTACCCATACAATCCTCTTCTTCATAGTACTGTTGCATTCAGAGATATATTAATTTGCTAGTCTACAAGGAACTCCTTGTAAGATAAAAGGCAGAAACTTAAAAATTTCAAATATGCATGATGACAGAGATTATGAGAATTAAGTCTTCGCTCAGCTCAGCTTAATTGAGTCTGAGGTACCTGTGGCTACTTTTCCATTTTAATAGTTTGAGCTCTCACTGGAAAGAGAAAAGTCTTTTTCCTGGGACCATCATAGCTTTAACCCTTCAAGGACACAGAAGAAAGCATCCCTGTGATACTACACTGCAGATGTTTAGAGACAGACATGCCTTCACCTTCTACAGATCAATAGAGGATGAGAACTCCTCTTTTAAGTTAATTAGGTTCAAAGATAAATCTCAGATCTGGTCTTGCACTCAGTCTCTCTTCTGCGTATATTCTCTCTTGAAGCATGAAAACAGGTCCAATACAGGAGGACAACATGCATCTGCCTCCAAGTACTTTGCAACTTCTTGGCCAAGCGTGAGTGGAGCTTAGGCCATACCTTTCAAAGGACTACAGTAGCTTACTTCCCTGTCTAGAACAACTGTGAATCAGTCAACATTGAGGTGAAGCTGAGCTTTCAAGAACTCCTGTTGGAGCAGTGCTGTTCCCTTATGCTGAGCAGAGCTGAACGCCCCCGCCAGCCTTTTTATAACTACTACCTTCATTTGGTGGAGCACTAACTACCACCTAGGAGGTTCTGAGAGCTTTCCTTAGAAGACTGATGAAGCTCAAAATATTTGTGAGGTTCGAAGCTATCATCAAGCCTTTCTGTGAACATACTGTGATGGCCAGGTTCTTGTCAAGAGTATTGTTTGCCACGAGTATATTTCATCAGATGCTTTCCAGGTTCACAGAATGAGTCTCTGATGAAAAAAAAAAAAAAAAATGCATGCTCCTCCTAAAGAGCACTTCAATATTTCTATTAGCTTGGGGGCTGCTATCCCAAGATTCTGCTTTATAGTAAGCCACTGAGGCTCTTTTTTGCCAACTGAAAGCACTACTTTCTCTTTCAAAACTGTATCCATTAGTTAAATAAAGCCTATTGCTTTTCCTAACTAACTTCAGGGCCATTTAGAAACATGCTGATAGTAATCCTTATGATAATGAGGACAGAACACACCATAGAATTGAAACATACCCAAAAAAACCCTGTATTTAAGAATAACAGCTCCCAAATTTTATAGTACTTGCACTTAGTTAATACATTAATAGAAACACATTTACCTGCTTCTTTCTTAATCCTCTTATGAGATCATTTGGTGCAAACAGCCTTACCTTCTATAACCAGACAAATAATTCTGAGGTAGATCATATCCAGACCTTTCTACTTTCCTGGCTTTTAGTCAGCCACATACTTAACTAACAGTTTCATTTTAATAACTTCACTTGGTCAAAGAAATTGTGCATTCTGAAAAAGTACAAATATGCATAAATCACTGCAGAACTCAAGAGAAAGAGATATGAAGGAAGGAGTAGGTGGACAAAATTCTTTTGAAAACAAAGCATACTTAAACAACCTACAATCCTGGATCTGAAGCAGAGTGCCAAAACTGCTATAAGATAACATGTAACATTTATTTATGAAGTCCAATATTACCTCAGATTGTTTTCTTTAATGAGTTAGAAGAGAGTTTCAACTTTATTAGAGATTACTTGCATTTATTTTAACTCATCAGCTTTGAAAGCAATCTCTAAAAAGCAGCTTGGCATCTTCTACTTTCAAGAATCAAGGAGCATTCACAGGAAGTAAACATGCAGCATCTCAGACAAACTGAAACTCTCTGCTAGCTTGCCCTGTAAGAAGAGGATGCAACCAGGATGACTTGACCAGTCCCACAAAATCTTCCTAAGAGCTACTCCTGGAAGAGCACCTTGGAGTGTTTCAACCACAGGGTGAAGGGGGAATCATATTCTGAATTAGTAGCTCATAAAGCCTGAGAAAACCTAACTACAGCAGGTTCACAAACACAGGCTGAATGAGAACATAAAATATTCCAAAAAGAACAACTGAAATGCTCAAAGCTAGTGAGATGAACAAATAAGCCATCTTCTAGTCTGAAGCTTCCCAGACAACATGAAAATGCTGGAGTTCAGGGTGGGGGGTGGGGGGGGAAAATCAGAGAAAGAAATAAGCCTACAGTATATATAAATACTACAACAGCTCAGGAAATAACACTGAAAGTATTGTTCCCATTAGTTGTTTAATAAAAGACACTACTGAGGAAGTGAAGGCTGTTTTTGATGGATATACCTGGCCTATTTAAAAAAACATGCTGAACTCTCCTACAATTTCTTCTATTGTGAAGGTATACATGCACAGGGACCCAGTTCAAGATACTTGAACTAGCTCTAAATGATTTTGCTTAGATCCTGTACTAGTTATTACTATACTATGCCAGCACTCCACCTGGACAAGATAAGCTCTGCCAAAAAGTAAGCTTTCTCTCTACACAGCAGCACACTGTGTAATATACACTTGAATACAGACTATGATCAGACTTCCATTGCCAGATAGCCGTGCTAGTTTTAGGTAACAGCTGTGGGAGAGCTATAATACCTAACATGCTTCTGCAGCAGGGTACAAAAGAACGAGCAGAACAGATTACGTGAATCCTCAGCATGTCTCAAAACGAGCTTTTTCTTATCACTAAGATGAAGACTTTTGCTCTGACTAGATGAAGAACATTCACACAATCCATTCTACCAGCTTTGGTTTGTGAGCAAGTTTTCAGCAGACAACAGTATCTGAAACCCACATGCCTGCTTCTGTAGTGACAACCTGACTATCGTTTCAACATCATACGCTCTTATAGCTCTGCAGCCAAGAAAAAGGATCTTCAGCATCTTCATGAAAGTACCACAAAACGAGAAGGAATGCATAGCACAGTAACTGTGCACTAAGACTAGGGACAGCTGACTTCAGATTCGGATCAAGGCACACTGCAAACGCACTCTTGCTGTCCCTCTGCCTCGCTGGGCCGGCAGGACAAGGCGGCGGGCACAGCGCTGCCGTCGCCTGGAGGCCTCCGCTGCAGATCTGCTCTGTGCTACAACCTGCCGTCCCTGGGGCTGCACAGCCCAGGAGTCTTTCTACCTTCTCCCAACAATCCAGCCATTTGAGTACTGAGAGACTTCACAGTTTTGAATTGCAATTATTACCTGTGTTCACATCATCTTTAGGCGGCAATGGAGTCCAAATGCAGATCCAGGAGTAAAGAATCTCCTAACTAGACACAGCTTTGAACCAAAATCCAAAACACAAATAACTTGGCTATGTTTCTACTCAAATTCAGAAGGGAACTGTGTTGCAGTCCTTCACTGTTGTCATGAATAAAGCCCAACATTACAGACTTTAAAGTTAGATCAGAAATAAACTATGCAGCTTTTGCATATTTCTGCGGATGATCTGTAACTTTTCAAAGCAATAGATTTTGGTGTAATAAAGTTTAACATATAGCTTCTACATAGGATTCATATATCCTGTCCAATACGGCAATAAATTCTTATTTTTAAAGTCAATTCAATTTGTCTCCGTTGCATTTGTTTTCATTTACTCTAACTGGATGCCGAAGCTGTTCATTTGATACATCTTATTTTTACAGATATACATTGTATTTAATTACACTTCAAATTTCGTCTGAAACATGCTGGGAAACTTCTTGCGAAAACATGAATGCAAGATGCCAGAGATTTACGTTTGTTTATTAAGCACACCAATAAAATCCTTTTTTTAATTGAAAGAAGTCCCAGTGTTTACAATTAAAAAAAGAATGTTTTGTTTACTTATAAAATGATTGTTAATTTAGGCATAGAAAAATATTGTGTTATTAAAAATATTGAGTGCTGTCTTGGGTGACTAACTCATCTATTAGCCTGGGATCAATGCAAATTAATCCACTCAGCACCACGAAAAAGCTGCTTCTGCTCCTTATGTTGCATCATGATAGGAAAAGGTCTGATAAAGAATGGATGAATAGGCAGAAAAAATAATTTGTCATACAGCTTCCTTTTAGCCACAGAGAGTAATTAATTTAGATAAATTATATCAAGTGTCCTGCATTTTATATGAGAATTTCATTAAAGTAATGACGCTTTGATTAAGTTCCCCTCTAATGCAGATTATCTGCAGCAGAAAATTAGTGCTTTCATTCCTCTTTTCTCTTCAACACCCTCTAACAATTCTTGGCTATCACCAACTCTTAGTCATAGGCCAAAAATCTCTGCTCCAACTTCAAGCCTAGGTTCATTTCTATTTGCATAGTGTATGCAAATAGAAATGGTGGACCCCCACTGACATCTTCCTAAGAATTTCTAAGTTCTTAGGGAGGAATAAGACCTTAATAATGCCAGTCTTATCCATTGCTACACAAGCATCCTACTCATAACAGGCTATTTTGATCTCACAGTCTTCCTATGTTGAATGCTAATATAAGATTAAACCATTGGGAATCTGTATATAACCCATCTAATACACTCCAGAAAGTTTTTAATCATCCCAAACACCATGATGCTGATCAAGAAAAGGGAAAGCTTACATCCAGCAACACAGCTAATCTCCTTTCTAGCAAAAGCAAATGAGGACAAATATACTCAGCAGAAGAAGGAAGCCAGGGTTTTTAGGGAGATTCATAAGGTACCACTAACACATATGCAAAGTTGCAATCTTAAAAGCAAATCACTGCCACAATGCAACAGGTGCCCTTTACACTTATTTCTCTTGCCTCCTAAAAGCCAAATTTATCTCCAGCCTACTATGTCTGAAAACTATTTTCTTCATAACCAGTTCTACTCCTTTGTATCTCTTTACTAGACCCTCTCTAAGCAAGAAAAAGAAGGAAGCTTCTGCAAATCAGTAGGCAGCTAAATTGCCCGTGTGATTTCCATCTAATTGTTAAAATTAACATTTTTCAAGATGGTAGGTAAAGCACCAGAAAGCACGAAACAATCCACTGTAAGAGTAAAAAATAATATTTTCAAATGCATTGGGTCTTTGACTTTCATTTTTTTCCAGTAAAATGGGAAAAGCCACATTTAAAAAAGACCAAAACTAAAACCTCTTTCAGGAAGCTTTTAATCTCCCGGGGCAGGGGGGAATAAAGAGTTATTCTTGTTCTTTAGATTTTAAAAGAAAAGTGCCTTTCAGATGGCCATGACCTGAGATTTGTCTCTGTCATCTAATTTACTCATAGTAGAGAAAAAAAAAACAAAAACAATATGGCATCCAAAACTAGCTTTTTCTCTTATTTCTACTTAATTTTGAAAGATAATTTAATTCATAAACTCAGTCAGCAACTAGCTAAAAGAAGAAAAAAAAGGACATTTGGTCTTTGAAGAAAACCTTGTCTTTACAAAAAAACAAACAGAACAACAATGTAGGCCAATCCGCTGTTAAAAAAAACTACTCCAGTGAAAAGATGTCCATAAAAATATTTCAAATTACCTAAAGAATCACAACAAATAGGGTTCAAAACACAGTCAAACCTTCCTGAAAAGGTCAAGAACCTTGATCATCCTAATGTACCTAATTCACAATAAAGGCTTGCTTTTCCAGTTTAATGTTAATGGAAAGAGACGTGTCTTTCTGAAAACAATTTTTGGTGGAACTTAAAAATGAACCCTTGCGTTTCCCAAACTTCCAGCACCGTCTCTTCAGAATGGAGCGATTTCCAGGCAGGATCTGGTGCATCAGCAAAACGGATGCAGAGATGCTTATAAAGTTTTACCTACTTTAGATGAGCTTGGCTAGTTATTGCATTTGATTCTTACACAATTCAGTCAACATACAGTATGAATTATACACTAATCAATATACTAGAATATTTTAGAGTTTCAATAGCCTCCCCTATTAGCTTTATACAAACGTGAAAGGTGGCACTTTCATAGAAATAATTCTCATATCACTTAAAATGAACTGATTCAAGCTGAGAACAATCTCGCTGCTTAAAAATCACAGACAGACCTCTTTATAAACCTACCTCTCCCTCCCTCCCTGATCCCCAATTTTTTTTTCTTTTAGAGTTGCTTCAAGGATTCTAATTTCAAAGACATCTGTGGAGAGAAAATCTCCCAGTATATCCTAATGCTCCTCAAAGCACTTTGGGCTGATTCAGATGAGCACACAACTTGCAACTTAACACCCGTAAGGGACCTCTCTTGCATTAAAAAGGGAGACATTAATTGCTGTAAACTTCAATATAAGCATCACATTAATAGAGATTCTTGCAGCTCTAGGAGGTCATGATCAGAAATTGGACATCAAAGAACATTCCCAGCTTAGCAAACTGAATTGATTTGCACATTTTGCCACTGTTTAATAAATCAATGGTTTCAAGTCTAACAAACCTTAATTATAGTGACATTATAACAGAATGAATGAAGTATTTTTCCTAACGAAATTATCTAGATAAACTTCACTGTGGTAGTTGTACCTCTGAAAAAGTGGGAGCTTTGGCAATGGAAGCATGATATTGACCTGCTGTGTCCACGCTACCCATGCTTTCTTGATTTTCTTTTTTTTTAATGCAACACACAGTGTACCCGAATGCTATGGAAAGCTTTTCTCTATTCTTTTTGTACCCCTGTCCCACCTTTCATAAATAATCTGCATGCATACACAGTATCTCTCACACACAATCCTATTTCTTATTGCATTACATTGCAATTTCTTAGAAACAAAAGTCTGTATTCTACACATACTCCATACATGCAGCCCCCTAGAGAGGCCACTGGGGGAAGGCACAACAAATACAAAAAATATGCAGTACTACAAGGTGCAAGAGACTTGGATCTAATAAATGTCAATGTGCCTGAATGCCTGAGGTGAATGATTCTCATCATCATTAAGAAGAGGCTGCTTTAAATGAATATGCCCAAGGCCCAGTGTAAGCCATTTTTGAATTCTAACCCCAGCTCTGGTCAGAGCGAGTCAGGAATTTTCTGAAAGAAACACAGCTGAAGCTCAAAGGTACAAGTTTCTCTTTTGATTGGGCGGGAGGGAAGAAGAAATCAACAAAAAGGTTTCAAAAGCTGGAATTTAAGTAAAATCATAAAAAATAGTCCATCCATCTCAAAAGAACCAGGGACTGAATGGAAAACATTCACATCTTGGTTGAGTGCCCTTATCACTGAACACATGCACACACCCACTGAGAGTCTCTCCTCTCCCATGTGTTTCACTGAACTTCTTTTATTTTATGTAAATAACTAAATATTAATAGCGAGAAGGGGAGAAAGAAAACACATTTTATCTTTGAATAGTTGGGAACCTTATTTAAGCTACAGAAGGAAGTGAAACAATAAATGATCATTTCTTCTCTTACCCACCCTAAATTTCTTGTAAATATTCCAGGCAAAACCATAGATTCAGTTTGATATCTTTCACAAGTTTTTGTTTTCCATCTAGTCTTTGTTCCTATTTAGCTACTTCAAAACTGGGTACCTTCCCTGTGTCTGCTCCCCTCCTTCCTCACCTATTTCATGCTAGAGACCATAAGACTGAAATTCTGTTAACACAGTCATAAATAAAGATGCTTCCCATACTTCGACGAAATATGTAAAGATCACAACAAAAAATACTTATTTTTGTTGAATATGGGCCCTAATATGTGGATTCTTACTAGTGGGTTTTAAAATTACCTTTATGGAAGAGCTCTACTCCTTTAAATAGTAAGTGGAGAAATGCTACCTTCCCCTTAGACCAGTCACAGCACAGAGTTTCACATAACTATCTAAATATCTTTATTATTCAGAGTTCACACTCAGGTCAGGAGTCTTGAAATTGGTAACTTTATATATTGATGGCCACAACATCTTTCCTATTAAGAGCATATAAGGGACGCAATGTCTCCAGACATCTCTCTTCCTTATTTATAGGGAGAATAGAGTTTCTCTTTGTAGGCTACTCTGGGATGCATGCAGAGGTCAGCTGCCAAGAGGTGAAGGCTTCCTCAGAGTACTCTGCTAAACTGTCAAGGAAAAAAAAAAACCATATTCCTAGGCAGATCACTTAAGACATTACTGTTGAAGAGGCCTCACCAGCAATGCTGTCAATGATACATTTTTAAAGAAAACTTTTACATAATTTAAACGATTGCTTAATCTGTCATCTCATCTCATTCTATGAATAAAGGTATTGGGAAAAGTTGCTATTAAATGTTGAAGATTGTGTCCCATATTAGTTAATGTGCCTGCTGCCTTTAGAAATTCTCTGTGATTGACCAGCTTGATCCTATGGTGATCCAAAAGAAGAGCTGACACCATTTTTTTATGCACAGAAAACTGCTGGAGCCTGAAATCACTGTACTATTGTGTCTCTATTAATTAAGCCCCAAAATAGAAACTCAATGTGGGCATGTTAAGCTCCTTTAGCCATCGGTATCTTTCTTCAGAAAAAAATTTTCTCCTGCTCTGTCATTCTCAAAACGAGAGCAACTTCCTATGTCATTAGATTTCAGGCCATGTAATCAAGCAATGTTACAGTCTTCGTCTGACTGTTCCCACTGCCATGCCCAGTGCTCCACACAGTTCTGTGCTGCTTCTCGGGAGGAGCGGCACCTTCACACTGGGAAGCATAGAGGCTGGGGAAATCTGACTCTTGAAGTGGGACTCGGGATAGAAATGGCTTCAGCACAAAGCATGCTGAGCAGACCAAGTGATTTAGTATGAGGAGGCAGGGCAAGACCCTATCCAGCCTCGCCTTCCAAGCAGAGCGCTATTAGCTTCATTTGGAAACAGAAAAAAATTCAGTGCAACATGTAACTGAAGTTCTCCAGGAACAGGCTGGTCTAACAAACCTCTTAGATCTACCTGCACAAAGCAAGCTCCACCTAATAGGTACTTTCAGGTCTGGATATCAGTGATAACACTGTAAATATCCTAATATAGGAGCTTTTGCCAAGCCTATGCAACGTTACGTTACCACAGCACAAGTAACAATATAGGCATACACATTTAACTGCAAGTGTTGAAGTGCAAAGTACTTTAAAAAACAAAACAAGACAAGACAAGACTTTTCCCCCAGTCCAGAACCCAACTGGTAGAAGAAGAAAGATCACTGTGCTATACCTTCACCTCAGACTGCTCCAAGAACGAACAGCAGAATTTTAAAGAACAAGATTAACGTGAGTTGGTCTACTGGAAATCTGTTTTACCCTTCTATTCCTATTAATAGAAACTTACCTAAAATCAGTAGACTTCAAGGATGAAAAATAGTCATTAAAACTACAATTAACATTTCTCTACTAGCAAGAAAAATATGAATAGGAAAACCACCACTTGATGGCCTTCAGTAATCTTTCCATCATCAACAGATTATTGAAAATAGTCATAAAGTGCATTAAAGACAACAGCCCTTTAATTCTTTCTGAAAATTCACGCCGGTCCTTCACCAAATGCCAGGCTGTAACCTTTCAAAAGGTTCACAAGATGTTCATAAGATAGCCGATTAAAAAATAAAATAATAAAAAGCTTTTTAAAGAAGGCAGGCACAACTGTAACTCCAGTATGTCCTTCCACATGTAAAGCGCAGTCCTCTCAGCTGCCACAGAAATACCTACAAACAAAACTCACACAGAAACTCAAAGTTTTTTTTCTCTTTGTGGCAGTAGTAAGCAAGTAACTTTTCATTGCCTGCTCTTAGGCAATTGGAAGATTGAACAGATTCAGTTTTCAGTCACTCAGGCCCAAATCTGATGTAGCCTCAATGACTTTAATGGACAGAAAACATGGAACCATATTTTGCTTCACAAGTTTACATTAGGCTTTCTTTTTCTTAAAAGAACTTTTCTGAGAAAAAATTCCTCCCCAGGTCGGAGTTGTTCCGAGCTTCCTGTACAGCTGGGCCAAAACTCTTTAATCTGAACCTGCAGCACTTGCAGTCTGCTTTCTTTGACCATGCACTTTCACAGAAGAGACCAACCATTTTCTGAATCACGCAAGACAGCATGGTGTGTTTGTGACTCTGTCAGAGGACGACAGGGTGCTTAATTGCTACCCAGTGTCAAAGCATTTCGGAATGTAGGTCAATACCTGACAATTTAAGAAGAAACAGTATTAAGGAAAACACCAAATACTTTTCTATACATTATCATGAGAAAGAAATGCCTAATTGGGGGTGTGTGGGGGGGTGGTTAGAAGAGATATCTTTAGCTTCTGTCAAGCTGATTTTAAAATTAACAGACCTAAAGTTAATTTAAAAGTCTAATCAGCTTCACTGACATTGTTTTGGACTTGAAAAATATGTTGATAACTTTACAGCAGTTAGCAATGTTTTTCACTTTCCCACTTTTTTTCCAGTGCTTTCCAAAAGATGCAAGATTTTGCATTGCATGTCCCTCAAAATACCCTTTGCTTGTGTTTGTTTTTTAAACACACTTATTGCATATAGCCAACAAAAAAGAAGCCAAGAAAGACCATGCAATGGAAGACGATATTTGAGTTCTTTGGAAATAAAAGACAGGGTGTGTTGCTTTCTTTCTCTCAGCTGACTAACAGCATCAATTTAACTCCTCTGATAATCTGCTGTTAAAGACACTATTTTAAACAAGCTCTACAATAACAAAATAGGAATTTAGTACTGTAAAGAACAACCTGGGTCATGAAATCCATCCTTGCACAATCACAGGTGATTACACAACAGAGATTTATCTGGAAGAAGTCCCCAGGATCATCCATCCCACATGTTGCAATTTATAACAGGGCACAGCTTGCCTTCCAGCACCTTATAATAAGCAGTAGGTATCTGACAAAAGGTGCAACAGCACCACCCTGCAGCAAAGAGCTCAAGGAACAGCACTGCCAGGGTCAAGAACCCTGCGATAGGAAAACTTCTTTGAGCGAGCCCACAAAATGGGCCCCCTCCCATGCCACAGAGAGAGGCAAAAAAGCATCCACAATCATATAAAAATTATAAAAGAGCTTCAGTTTGTTTATCTCAGCATATACTTAGAAGAGAGACTTACAACTTTTGCCCAGAAATTTGTCCGCAGTCACACAGAAAGCATAAGGTAAAAGTTCCTCAAGTACCATAAAACAGCTTTACTGCAAGCCTGACTTTCATTTCTGCAACCTCCTGTTTTTTTCTCCTTTTAGTCATTGAGACATGATCTGAACATTAATTCAAACTCCTTCAGTTTCTTGTCTTGATTTTTTAAAGCTTGTAGTCAAGGCTGACGGTTATACTTCACTTATAACATTATTCATAGAGCTGGCCAAAACCCAGGTAGGGAGAGAAAAGGAATAGAATAATAAGGTACAGATATTAAAAACAGTTTCAGAAAAACATTCCAAAAAAAGTGAAGATAAAGGAGCTAAAACACAAAAGGATAAATATGGCACCTGACTTCCCCTGCCCCCACGAAAAATCACAATGATACACTTTCGCAGCAAAGCCTCCCACAAAGTTTCTTAGTTGTTTCTAAGATTTGCACAGTAATCTAACGTGCAAGGTAACACAGCTTCACCTTCTTTCACTTGATGTTGTATGAAAACACAGCAATATAGAAGAACTGAAATAGCATAATAGGGTTTACTGGATTTTGCAGGAGTTTCTTGTTTGCAAAGAGTAATACTGAAGAAATCAGGAAAGCATAGAAGCTTGAAAAGCTGATAAATGGATATTAACTGCTAGCAAACAAGCAGTCAACATCTTAAACGTCTTTACAAGAAAGAAGTGATAGAACAATGGAGATAGGCCAAAAAGGACAAACATAAGCCAAAATCAAATAGTCTTAATATATTGATTGTTATGCTACTGAATGTTGAGTGTTTCCATCAAAAGTGATGAATCCACAGATCTTGTAGAAGAAAACATGTATATATACACATGTACTATACATCTTACGTTCAGGCTAAGTCGGAAATACAATTAGACAGTCATTAATAGCTGAGGCATTTGGAAACTACCAGCAAAGCAAAGGCATTACATAAGAAGGCCTGCAAGAGCCTCCACTGTAGGAGTAACAATTTATGAAATATATCACCTTTGTAAATGTTCTTTGCTTGACCTGCTCCAGCTGAAACAAAGTTCTAAGACAACAGCCTCAGAATGCAAAACCTGGAGCACACTGAAGGAAGTGAAGACAGCTTCGGTTTTTTGTTGGTGGTTGTTGGGTTTTTTTCTCTCCAAACACGTAAGTCCTAGTCTTTATACTATCTCTGAAAAATCTGACAACTGCTTTTAGTAACACCATTGTTTTCCCAATAATAATAATTATTAAAAAATACTCTTCTACTCTGAGCCTTAGGAAATAAAAAAGTTGGAATCTATAGACTGCATAAGTGAGCCACAATATTTTTCATTAACTAGTCCTTACAGTTATTGTTCCACTGCCTAGTGCATTACAAGACTTTTTAAAGTGACAGGAATAATATAAGCCAGCTAAAACAAAACCAGATGCACCTTCCTGAGAGCTGCTATGCTCAGACACGGTTTGCTAAGAAGTACAACACGTTAAAAAATCTACCATGTCCATTTGTATTAAAAAGAAAAGTCTGACATGCAATTACAGAAAGTTCTGCTTTAAGTACAAATACTCTAGACAACATTACCTCGGAATAAAATACAACTCCAATGTATTTTTTCAAAGCTGCTGAAGTTTTTAACCTGCCTCAGGCAGAGATGAGAAGACCTGTTTGCACACACTTTTCCCTTCCTCAGCAGTCACACTCACTACCGAAGCCACTGTCAGCTCAGCTTTCTGATCTCTGTCAGAAAAGTCACTCTGAAGCCCCTTTGCCCTTTTAATCCTGCCAAGGACCTCTGCCAAGTCCTCACAGGAGTTCAAATTCATAAAATGCATTAAGAAAGCAGGTACTGAGTGCCCCTCGAATGCTTCACTGAGACAGTGCAGAACTCACTGTCACAGAAATACAGGGACGACAATGCATTGCAGCTGGCAAATATTCCCAGTCCTTTTTACAGAACCTCATGGTCTGAGCAATTAACCACTAAGTGGAACTCCCATGAGCTTTTTCTTGCTCTGAGAAGCTACCACCATTGCAGTGAACTGTAACTGTTAAACTAAACTACAACAAGCCTTGGAACTAAAGTTCTGGCTTCTAATTCATGGAGAGGTACCTGAAATTTGGTGTTTCACTGCCTTTTGTTTGACCTGGACCTTAATTTTCCCTTGGCTTGCATCTATGCAATTCCTTGCAGGATTGCAAAAGGAATAAAAAATACCACTTTGATACTGGCCCTAGGTGCATTTGGACTGCAAATGTAGAGGGGCTCTCTAGGTTAGTTTCCCCCATCTAAAATGGGGATAGTATTTCCCTCTCAGAGATGCTTGTGAAGACAGTTTAATTTATGCTTGCAAGATGTTGCAGCCCCACAATGCTAGAGAAAGCATTAGTCTACACACTACAAAAATGTGTTTCCTTGCTTATTTAACTACAAGGCAGATTTTTGTTTTTATCATTCAGAGCCAATGAACTGACAAGATAAGGAAAAGAAGAAAGAAGTCATCCGTATGGTCTGGTGAAAGCATTTTTGTTCAGAATATCTTGTAAAGGCTCAGCAGCATTCCACGCAAAAAATATCCAGTATTCAGTAAAGCAAAGCTAGCAAGAAAAACTTAAGAGTTAAGAACTGCTTCAGTTTTAAGTTGCATAAATTGACCATTGTAGCACAAAATACAAGGTAGCGCCTGATATTACATGTCTCAATATTTTCTCTCACCCACATCCTAAGAGGGTAAAACCAAATTCATGCTGAGCTGATTGTGGATTGGGCTTCTAGAAAAGCAAGTTTCCTAATGAGTTGACTTGGACTGGTCTGCTGAGTCAACCACTCTTGAAGGTGGTTTATATGCCAGAGGCAGTTGTTCTGCTGTGGAAGCAACAATGAGATTAAGAACATCAAACTTTAGTAACACCTTAATGAAAAATTACATAGTTGGATTTGTTAGGTCTTTTTCCCTTCAATTGAGCTGTGCATTGGGATAATTCGTTGCTTGGCCTCCAAAAAAGCTTTCAGTCAGCAGCACTTCTGCCTGCCTTAGGGTAAAGGAAAGTCTCCTGCCTCCATCTCCCATGGAGCTTTAAAATCAGGTCAGACTTTTCTTCATATGGAGAGCTTCTGTCTAACTTTCATTAAAAGCTAGATTATGGTTAGATTTGAATCAGTGGCTAGTCAAGGGGGGGGGGGGGGGCAGAGAGGAATACAACAGGAATGAATGATGACAGCCTGAGGGAAATGCTAAATAATAATAATAGTGTATCATGCAGTTTTCCTTCCTCCTTTCTACTGAGCCAGCCTCTCCAACTCTGAGACTGCAGTACACAGTGCATTCACATCTTTGTAATTGTATCAGTTTCCTTCAAAGGGATTACTTTTTAATCTAAAACAAAGTGACCATGGGTTACCACTTGTCCTGTTTTAAAGAATGAGAAGAAACAGTAGGTTGCATTGCCATAACAGTTCATTTAACCAGACTGCTCCCCTCTTCCTCTCTCACTGAAAGGGGTGGTTCTGTCACTGGGCCATCAGGAGTTCAGGAGCTCCGAAAACTAACCATTAATGAAGAAACTGATAGTTTTGGGTCTAGAACAACTAAGCCAGCTCGTGCATTTGAGCATGGCATAGCCAAAAAGACAGAACATTTGGCAGGGAGAGCGGTCCTGCAGCCACACAAGATTAAAACTGGCTTAAACCACTGCAGTTCCATATTATGAGGTTCCCTTTGCTTTGTCGAGTTTGACTGAAGATTAACAGTGCAAATTATGGGACTTAGGTGCTGTTTTAATTCCAGAATTGCACGTCTACTTTCTCTCAAAATGAAGTCAGCATCATACCCACTCCATCTGGATTTTGAAATTAAGTGAAATGCTGATAAGTGAGCAGGGCAGAGATTTACAGTACGATTTATATCTAAGCAGAACTACTTTTCTTAACCTGAGCGCTGAAACCCCAACATTCTCCGTTGCAGCCACATAAATTGAATTCCTCATACTGAATTCAATGAGTTACTGTTCTGCAGATTCCAGCCACCAGTTTTCTCTCCTTCCTTCCCCGATCTATTTTTGAGTGTGCAGCTGAAGCAGGCATGTATGTTACAGAACACTATGGTAAAAGCAGGTTTTTGGGGGGGAAGTGTGTGTGTGTGGGGGGGGGGTTAAGGTCCATTCCCTCCCTCCCCCCCCCCCCCCCCCCCAAGTATTGAGGGAGACCAATTATCCACAGATAGCGAATTTTGGATTCAATGAAGCCTTTAGGTCCAAGCACAGTTGCTAGCATTTTAATACTAGTGTAACCCCTTAATATCAAAAGGGCAAATTAGTTATGTAAGTTCAGTAGTTAGAAAAGCCAGCAAAACCTGTTTTACTGTAAAATAATATAGGCAGGAAATAACCTGTGCATAAAGTGTCAAAACGTCGCTTTCATCTTGCTCCTCCCTTCACAGCTGCCCTTAAAAACTGGTCACTGAAAGCCTTCCTTTTTTTCCAGTTTTGTCCAGAAAAATCTCATTATGTTGTCCAAAATGTACTGTAAACTTCAGACCTTTGCCATTTTAAGTCCTGCTGATAAAGGTTGGAATAATCACAAAGACAAGAACTGAGATGGCTTCCTTCCTCTGAAACCCTACTCTTACAGATCCTTTTACAAACTTGGCAGGGCTGTTTTAAATTAAGTTACTTGTATTATAGTTTCCAAACTTCTTGAACTTCAGGGCCTATGATGAACCTCCATGATGAAAAAAACGTTAATACTTCTTTATAGATCCCATTCAAGCTCAGAAAAGCTATCAGAGTGGGGATGCGTGCTCCGGCAGTAACAGAGCATCAATGCTGCAGCTTCACTTGCTTGGGCTCATTAACAAAGCAGGGGTCTAACAGCTGCACAGCTGCTGCCTTGCTACCTCACAGACTGATCACTGCGCTTAGTCCTGTGGGTTAAAAAGTTATGAAGGAATATTCTGTGGGAAGCAAGCCTTGAGAACTGCAAAAAAAAAAAAAAAAAAATCTCTTTTCATCTACTGCCATCCCCTGTCCCTTCCCCCCCAGCCCACACATTCTTTCTGTAGTTTGGAAGGGTGTTAGGAATTGCTTCTCCAGTACAGCACAAGATTGCCATCTACAGGCCTCAGAAACCAAGGACTCAGACAATAGCCTAAAACTGAAGAACAAACAAGCATGAAATAGGTTGTATTTCCCATAAAAATTCAGGTCCCTGTTTTGGGAGTGGGTTTTTTTCCCCCTTCTTCACTGTACCACAGGTACAGCAAAAGTTAAGGGCTATATGATGTGACACACACATGAAGCAGGCATGATAAAAAATGATTACATTTTTAGTAAGTTCTACATAGTCATGCTCCAGCTCTTATCATTTTCTTATAGCTCTAGGAGATTGCGATATGTCCTGCCTTTTAATTTTCTTATAGCCTTGATTTTCCCTGTTCATTTTTTGGTAATGAAGTAGAAGCTCAGGACATATCCACCAGGACCTCTCATATGCAGCGTACAAGATTATCATAAAATTGACTAGGTCCACACTGATTTTCAAGAGAAAAAGTTTTACTACCTTTATCTGGGACTCATGTTGAAATGATTTTTTTTTTTTTTTTAAACACAAAAACTATCAGCATGCCTGCCTCCAAAGACAAAAATCTATCCTAGTGCTCCTGCAGTAAATACCAATTCCAAATATTACTGGAAAAAGGGGGAAACAAAGCACCACAGATTTTTTCCATTTATGCTCTGTTTACCAGAAGTGGACACAAATTGGGAAAATCTTTTTACTGTTACACTCCTCAGTAAGATGTTGCACAAAAAGTTGGCAAAGAGACTACTAGTATGCAACTTTGGAAGAGGCATGTAGGAGTAAAACTAGTCATTTTCACACTGATCATACATAAGGAGCAGTGCAATGTTCAGAATTTCTCTGCTTCATGGACCAAGCAAGCTTTAAAAAAAAAAAAAAAAAAGAAAAAGAAAAGAGCGCCCTTGCCAGAAACAGCTCAACTGTATTCCTTCAAGGAAGCTACATTTAAGAAGTTGTGGCTCTGAGCAAGTATCAGAGGCTCATGGAAAATAAACATTGCAGGCATAGTGACATTGTCTTCAAATCAAGCAGTATAAATGTCAGACTCAAAACTAATGCTACACTTAACAGGATCCAACCACGTGAAGGTTGGATCAGAAAGAAATACATCAGTAAATCATCAAGCAACTTCAGCCTCAGACGGAACCAAAACCAAGCTAAAGGGCCAACATATCGAGACTTACAATGGTAGAGTGAGTTCCTGGAGAACTGTATTTTCTGTATTTCCCCTCTTTGTAAAGAAAGGCCAAAAAAGTCTAGCAAGTTACCTCATTAAAAACTGAGAAACCTGACAAACAAACAAATATATGATAGCATCTTCTCAAGGTACCATACACTGTACATAACAGCACACAGACGTTCCACTCTGTCTGAAAGTGTCTTAATTAGATAATAATAGGATTTTCTTTTTGTTTAAAGATGTACAAATCTTACCATCCTGAAAGGAATTTATAGTTACTATCATACAGTAACAAGTCACCAAACATATTACGCTTTTTTTCTCCTGAAGTCATGGAGCCCACAAAAGGGATATTTAATTGAGTCTGTTTCCCATTTATCTCTTCACTCTTGATTTTAAACTTCAAAACAACCCCTAGAGATTTAGGGAGCTTATCTGAAACACTGAAACCACCCTACTGGACCAGGCCAGCAGTCAGTTAAGTGCCACTGACCAGTGATCAACAGCATGTAACATGGACAACATAATTTTAACAAAACAGTGTAAATCTAGATGCACTATTTTAGCACAGATGTTCTTAAACCAATTTAAATTAAGCCACTTTAAGCAGGGATAAAGACCGCAAATCCTAGTGTTTTGAGGGACTGGCACCGGCTTCACTTGCTAGACTTCAGAACCTGTTTACATAACCTGGGGCAATTCTTCTGGATACCAAGCAAGATTCACTGACTCACCTGCTAGTGGCTGATAAGAACAAGAGAAAAGTAGAGTGAAGACTGCGTGAACTTCATCCTGCCTTACTAGCAGAACAGTTTGCTCATTTGCAATCAGAGAGATTAATGCTAACAAAGATGAGTGACAGGAGTTGCTGAACACACATGAAACTTCACGTGGAACATAGATGGGGATGCCGAGTCCTTCACAGGATTGCATCTTAAAACCAGTGGTTGGTCTAGAAATAAACGCAGGGAAGATCTAACTTAAAGAGGAAAGGGAAAACAGTAGCCTTTCTTAAAGCAGATAATCATTAACTCAGTAGTGACAACTTCAAGATAAATTAAAGTCAAAGTTGGTTGCATCAAGTTTCCCTAGGTGAGCTATCCATTATTACCAGCCATTAACGTTCCTTAGGCTGTAGGAAGATTTTAACTTATTCATTTCTTTCCCCCATCATCACCTACAGCAGGAAGCAGAAAACATAGACACTAATCAAATGCACTGAGCAGACAGTAAGCTGGAAAGAAGTATTGAGTAACTGCTGCTAGTAATTGCAAACAAGAGATCACAAAATAAATGACTGGGAGAAAAGCCAGATCAGAGCAGAGATGCACAAAGAACTGGAACAAAGTAGTCGTGGGCTGAAAAGCTATCCTACAGGATAAAAGGAGATCGACCAAACTATTGATAACACAGAGCCATGATAAGCTAGAAAAGAGAGAAGTCATGATGCACAGAGGGACTGAGAAACCTAAGAGGCAAGAAACAAGTTGTAGGGTTTTTTATTTTGTTTTGTTTTTGACTGAAAAAAGGAAAACAGTGCAGATTTCTGAACCACAATCCCTATGCCAAGTTCACCCTTCTTCCGGATGCTAAGATTTTTCAATGGTAAGTAAGTTACCTTATGAAGAGAGATGAAACAATCATCAGCAATAACTTCAGTAATAAATAGGGCAAAGTACCCAAGAGTATGTGAAACAGTAATGTTATTGGAAATAGATCAGATTGAAATACCTTTGCTTATGCTCAAACACTACCTGGTACCAGTATTTGCTTAGACTCATAATAAATACATTATTCTGTCTATTTAAATAAAAAGGGAATACAGTCTCCAATTTGCTTGGGGATTTCTAACAGGGGAACAGAAGTCCAGGATACTGCATGTAAACCATCTGTGGTCTTCCACCAGAGCCTCTAGTTAGCCGTCATCATGCACTCACACTTTATCCTATAAACTAGAGCTAACAAGTGTTCCCAGCTATTCCAGTAACTTGAACTATACTTCAGCTTCCTGGTGTTTGTCAGAAAAAGAAATTATCAAACATGCAGGAATGACATAAACGGGATGGACTTACATAAGACTACATAATGATTAATACCTTGACAAAAGCACCAACTTCAGTCAGCATTCCTTTCACGCTAGGCAGTTCCCAAGCATCCTGTAAATCTATCTTATATAATAATTTGTAAAAAGCAAATTAGTTTGCTTCTACTTTTCTTGTTTTGTCAGTAAGGAAGCAAAAACACACCCCAAAAAATCTGCAACACCCTGCATGTTCCAGTTCTGGCTTTCTTTTAAAATATCAAGAACCTTGATTCTTTTCTCAAGAACCTTTGCTGGAAATAACGGGCAGGGACAGAGGGCTACAGCACTTAGTTACAGACAGTAAAGCATTCCCATGAACGTCTGACCTGTGAAAGGCCTGTGTTGCCTTAGTCAGAAAGGGTGCATGAAACGGATTTGTGTACTTTGCAGTGCCAAAGGAAGCTCTCACTCACCTTTCCCAAAAAATTGTTTTCATTCTCCTCTCAGGATTAGTTTGCTTTGCCTCTCTCTCTTCCTATGACCTTCTGCTCTGTACATCTTAACAGACTACGAAATACGTGATTAAAAATACAGATCATCTTTCCTCCCAGATAGCCAACTGCCTCTTCCTTTTCACATCTAAGGCTTCAGATCACCATCATTTTTCTTGGAATGTATTGATCTTCCTGTCCAGCTTGTTTCTAGGGAATAGATACTCAGTAAAAGTACTTCCATTCAAGAATTTCACACCCACCTCCTAGTAAGCCCCAAATGAGAGACTGTAAAGGAAGTACTGTATCCTGTCAGCAAAACCATTGCCAAATATTAATCACTTGTTAGAGGTTTGAATGAAAAGAGGCCTATGATTTGTCATCCTCTTGGAGGCCAAATACTTAGGACAAAGCTCCACAGACATTACACCACTTAACAATACTGAGGATCATGCAAAAACCATGCATTACAGCTGCCTAGAAAGCCTATCAAGGCCTTTTTAGAAGGTTTTTAGTTAAACCCTAGGCATCCCACCAATCATTCAGAGTTCTGAAATTTATACTATCCAACAAATAACTTAGGTTAACATAAGACAACACTCTGCCTTTAAGGCCATACTCCAAGTAGCAGAGGTTTTCATTTTTTAAGGGCAGGGGGAGGGGCTGAGGAGAGAGAAAAAAACAGAACATTTAGAAATAGTGAAGCAGTGTCTAGCTACCCAAAACATGTTTCAACGTTACCTTTTGCTTGGTAGATTAGTAATGGGCTATACAAGTGATTATCCTGACACTGAATATCAGCTGATAGATAAGGACATGTGTTGGCCCTACAATGCGGAAGACAGGCAGCAATGTTCCCACTAGATAAGAACAAATTATATGGACAGACCTCTCTTTTTCACAGTAATAAAGTATAAACCTTCAAAAAGTATAAATAGTCTGCTTGATTAAGCAGACTAAGCTGGCAGGGTTTTCTCCTAATTAATCAGGCACAGGTAGTGACAGCTGCAGGTCAGTAGGGACTGACATTCAAATCAATGCAGAAGATATCAGATGGTATCACATGTTGACTTCATACTACAAACAATTTCCAGGGCTGGCAAAATAAGACATGCAAATTACTATGCTATTCCATCCTTTTAATTGAGAAATCAATGTGCTACCTGAGTGTCATAGGTAAGCCCTAACAAAAACCAAATGGAATTTGTTAATTTGAGTTGATGACAGTCACCATAGCCTTCACAGAACTGCGTGTGTGTGTCTCTAAACAGAGAAAAATGAATTAACAAGTAAGATTTTATAAGGTGTCCAATCTTCAGCATAAAGAGGAACATGGAATACCAGGTAAGTTTTCCAAGGATGTTTATAAAATAGAGATAAGTAGATATAAGTTGAAAACGACATATTACAGACTATTTAGCACACTTTTAAAGCAGCATCTTCTAGATGATCTCCACAATTTCTAACAAGGCTGAACAGGTGAAAAAGAGAGAAAGTTTTAAAACAGGACTTCAATTACCTTTGCTATTTCATCATTAAAATAACTTATCAAATAGGGTGATTAACTATAATCTGAAGATTTGAACTCAAGTGCAGATGTCCTTCCAAATGATATTCCACCAAAACCACAACACGTGATGTCAGGTTTTATCATAATGAACCCTTTCTGACACTGTAGGCTGATAAATCCAAACTATATTAATGAGTTCTGAGTCAAACTAACCTCCAGAGTAACCCTAGCTACACATACAAATTATTCCAAAGTAGCCAAGATCAAACTCTGCTTTGCCTTCCAGGAAAGAAAGGGAAGTCGGTTAGTAATAAGTCATTGATTCCACAGCAGAGCACAGGTAATAGTGATGAGATCATTTGTTTTGCTGCAGTATTTTTTATTGCAACTATCTTACTTGCTTTCCTAGCTTTTTTATATTTAGGTAAATACCATGACAATCTTGTAGCCTTGCACTGACACAAAGATCCTTTCTACCACATCAGCATTTTTACTTAATGTATTTTTAATTCAGAGCATAATAAGAAATCATTCGGGGAAGACATGCTCAGCTTTAATCTTTTCTGTGAATAATTAGCAACTCAGCAATAAAAAACACTCACTCTCTATCTGGATTGACACTACTCCAGCGTCAAGACATATACATTTTCACCAAGGGAGCTGGCAATATTCAGTTCATTGTGTCACCGTTTTTGCAAGCAAGTGAGGAAGTGAGGTTTCAGGGAAGAATCCAGACCCATTTGCTTTCAACTCTGTCCATTTGCCAGTGCAATACAGCAACTTTTTCCCTTGCCTTCTGGAGAAGTGATATTCCTGTCTTCTCACTGTAGTGATAATCCTGACACAGAGTTGGAGCCAGAAACAGCTACCAGGTGTGAAACCAAAACTTACAGAAAGCGTTCAGAGAAAGCACAAGTCATTCTGCTAATTTCAGCTCAGCCTGCAGGCAACCGGTGTTCCATGAAAAGCACCTACTCTTAACACTCACCACCAAGCCACTGTACAAATTTCAGTATGTACCACATACTTCTGACACATTTGAGCAGCATCCATGCTGGCTGCACTGCTGCTCAGTAGTGGATTATTTAACATCCCACGTGCTTTCATCTCAGGGTATCAGAAGTAGCAGCAATTTATTGTTGGTGCACAAACGCAGTCAGCTTATCTGCTATGGGATACAACAATGAATCACCACTTCAGGTGTACAAAGGAGAGAGGTAGTATCTGTGTCCTGAAAATCCTCTTTTTAAGCATGGTCTTCACAAACATTTGGTTGAACATGCTCCGGTTTTGATGCATCTACTGTTACATTTTGAGTTTGAAGTTTTGAAGCGCCCAGAATTGCCACCGAAGATAACTTTGACTGTCATTTTCACCACATGAAGAGCCCTTACTTGCATATATCCTCTTAAAGCGATGAAAATACTTGGAATCAAAGTTATTACCTGGCTAAGCTTAATCCTACGTGTTCCTCCAACAACTCTGTACACAAGATGTACCACCGCAATGTAAATGGAATGCAGTTTACTGTTTGTTCAAGACAATAATTAATTCAATTCAATCAATTGAAGAGGAAAATTCAAGGGGAAAGAGTATTGAAAAAAAGCAACTTAAACGTTTTTTTTTTCAGCTCAGTCACTAAGTGAAACCGAGCAACTCTTTCACTTCTCAGACAGTCACAGCCTAGGCTACCTAGTATGAAGCTGAAAAGCAAACAGTAACTGATAGCTATTAAGTCCCATGGAGCTTTACTCTCAATTTTACAATAAGGACAAAGGCAAATTAACTTGTCATTTCTAGATCTAAATCAATGTTTGCCTACAGCAGCGTAAATTAACGAAAACAAGAAAAACATCAAGCAATCAAATTTTTCCTCTGCTGGTCCTTACAAATCAATCGGAAAGTAACTTGCATAGGCTTGTGCTTGGCAGAACAAGGGGAGAGCAGAAAGGAAAATAGAGCCTCGTAGGAAAGACCGAAGAACTCTCAGCTTTAATGAAATGTGCAAGAGTAATCACAATAAAGGAGCAACATACATTTTCCCACATTTCTCTGTAATGTTAGATTATTGCAGCTTAAGCGAATCTGTAAGCTCTTCAGGTAAGGGCTCTGATTCTCATTTACTGAGATGAAGACTGTCTTGCATAAACACAAGAAGTCATCCTCAATATCAACAGCACGCAGGCTCTATTCAGACAGCCAAGAAAAGGAAAAAAAAGGCATTAAAGGTTTCCTCGGTTGGCTATTTTTTGTTTTTTGCTTTTAAAATGATGGCTATTTGACAATTTGACAAAAAAAAATTCTAGGCAGTTCCTGTGATAAGGCTATTGAAGACAGGATAGTTTAAAGCAGTTCATGAAAGAAAAACAAACAGAGAATATCTCTCCAAGATGGCACAGAGATAGGAAAAAGGTTCTTATTTGTTCTTACATGCTAGCATGCAGGAATACTGAAGACGTAACTTCAGTAACATGGGAATGATTCATACAATCAAAATCTGTAAGCAATCTCTTTGCCTAACGTGCATCAGTTATAAGACTGAGCGTTTTCCCCCCACAAGGCACATACAGAACACCAGTTCAAGATTCCTAACGGTACTGATAAATTTTCAGATTGCTGTGAAAAGTAAGTTAGGAACATTTCATCCCCCACTGAAATACATTCTACAGCTAGGATGGAATACAGCAGCTGTTCAACAGACAGCAAGAAGAGACATGAAAAACACCAGTCCAGAAAATTACATGGATACCCGAGGCAAGGAGAATGAAATTATCAGGGCTGGAATTTGATCAAGGTATAAAGATGTTACTGTTGGTAAATGCTCCATGATTAACAATGCTCTGAGGGTAATTCTTTTCAACATCAGCAATATGAAAATGCAGGGCAAAAGCAGAGAAGAGAATTGCAACTGAAATTGCTGGCAGTTACCTGCACGCAAATGGGAAAAGTTAGCATTGCGCTGAGTTATCTTTATCATCAGCATTTAGTTTGTGATTTAGAAGTTCAAAGATCATAGATTATAGGTAGACACCCTTTTTAGCGTCCTCGTGTTGCTAAGTGACAAGCAAGTAGAATCAAAGTTTCAAATATCGCTTCTGACCTATGCTGGCATATAAACTGGCTCAAAACTGTTCAAATGGGAAATATCAACATTAAATCATTTTATATGCTGCCATGGAGTTTCTGTAGACGTCTTCCACCTCATGAGAAATGACACACAAAATTAATTCAACTTAAAGACAAATAATGGTAGAGTGCATACACCTATGGAAAAGAAAGAAAGGAAAATCAATAGTGAGGTGCCTTAGCTTTGTCAATGCACTTGACCTTGCATTGGATGCAGGGGATGATACAACCTCGGTCAAGTGCTTAAACTGTTATTTATGCCTATATCCTTCTTAATTTTTTTAGGGTACCATCAATCACTGTTAGAACTGCAGAAAGGCAGTAGTGGTTTTCTCTGAACTGTTAAAAAAAAAAAAGCACCTATAACAGTGAACGTATCATGTCCTTTGTGTCTTAAACTACATCTGCCTTAATACAAGTAAAGTCCAAATGTAGCTGCTTTTCTTTCTGCCTCATCCTCCTTTCCACTCTCCCCTAGAGTGTTTTCTTTTATTTCCACATATATTTATGCCTTCAAGAAAAAAAACATTCTCTGTCAATCTCTGTCTATGCTCTACAGCCACTTCTAAGCCTACGGAAAGTCATTACCTGATAGTATCAGCATAAAACGCTTGAAATTCAAGAGATTAAATCATAAGAAACAATTTGCATCAAAAAAATTAACTTCAAAATCTTATTTTTTCTCCCCCACAAATCAATGTCTAACATGATTGGTTTATACCTTTAAAGTGCACTTAAGGCAAATGCTTCCTGAACCTATTTGGTAACTATAAAACTGGTTTTACCTGTAAGAGTCTAAAAGCTCAACACTTTCACTGTAATACTTCACTGCTCAGGAATTACACTTCAACCTTAGCAGAAACAAAGTATGCAAAATCATTCATTGTTGCTGTTCTCAACTTTAAGTGTCCTAAAATTTCCAGAAGGCCCAATACTACTCTCCAGTAGTTTAATTTAACATACAGTACCTCCTTTCAGAGCAACAGAATTCATTTAAAGTATAGATTAAAAGAATAAAACTGGACAGACAAAAACCTAATGTTATTTTTATTGCAGGTTAAGCGTAGGACTTCAGTGAAACTACTTCAGATTTGAACTGAGATCAAAATTATGTCTACTATCTTTTACTGAGGTTAAATGAAAGTTTGTGTTTCCAAAGACAAATAAATACTTTTACACTCTACAAATTTACTAAGATAACAACCCTCTTGCACTTCCCAATATCATAGTCACTATGATGATCTTTTCACTAAATACACATATACACAAACGGTGCATTCAGCTCCTAGCTAACCAACAAACTTTTGCTCCCTTGGCTATCTTCTGCACATCTTACAGGCACAAGTCTGAGAAAGATGTGCTTAATGACTTAGATCAGGTACTAAGTTTTACAGAGGAATCATTTTTCCTCCTACCATACTCACCAGCAAAATTTCAGCAATGTACAACCTACCCACATTCTAATATGCAGAACCTTTTCATAGCTACTGAGAATGCATTGGTCCCAAGAGTCTTATTTCTATAAACTCCTTCCCATATCCCTTGTAATATTTTAAGTTACTTCATTTCTGAAGTTACTAGGCATAGATTCGTACACTTGTTTTACCACCCAGTCTTCAGAGCTCTAGAAAGCAAATAAAGAATTTTTATCACACATCTTACTACATCTACTGCTGAAATAATGAAACCTTTTATAAGTTATTAATTTAATTGTAAAAGTTTATTACACTGCATCTTCCAGAAAAGCCATTCAAAACAAAACTACACAGTCAATTACCCAATAGAACAAAGCATTAATGCTAATTAACAAGTTAATGTTCAATTAGATTTAACAAAAATACTGCTGGGAACTTGGAAAGAGTCATAATACTGATGGCTCTTTATTATTAGAATGATAGCATACAACAATGCAAGTCCTCGTACCAACAAGACCTCAGACTTTACAACAGCCCCAAGAACAGATGACTCTTCCTCAGATTTCAGCTTCCTACAATCTCTGCAGCTCCTTAGGGAGCCATGTCAATTATACCATCATCAATGCAAATGGTATTTTAAAGAGTCTCTGCAACAGGCAGAGAATGCTAATCAGAGGTACCAGTGCGCAGCACATTTCTTCCAAAAGCTCTTTAACCTGTTGTGGGCCTATTCAGGTGACTCTAATCCTATCATTTTTGTGACAGGCCACTGGTCCCCTTTCTGCCTTTGTCACTCAAAGTCAGTCACCAAAATAATCCATTTTCCAACGTCAGAACAGTGTGGAATACAGTACAGGTAGCAAAAAGATGAACTCTTAAATAGAGAGTGTGATAATGAGAAGTCTGCTGGCTGTCTTCCTTGATAGGCTATTCTTATTAAGATAAAATATTTTCCCCAAAACTACTCTAAACAAAGAGTTAATTTAAAAAAAAAAAAGAAAAGGAATGATGGAATATGAAAACACGTAATACTGCTCTATGCGGTATTTCAGTAGGGAATGAAAATTTGCCTGAAATTTAACCATCAGTATTCCCCTTCCCTCTCCCACCCCCACCCAAAAAAACTACACACACACACACAGACAACTACCTTTCCAAACGTATTTAATCTATATACTCCTGAAGCCCCATTCATCATTTAATAGGGTTCCTTTGGCAATAGGTGCAGTGAATAAAAATGAAGAAGTCATATAAATCAAAAGGAAATGCCCTGTCAGGGAAGCAACAGAGGTATCGATTTGAAAAATATATGAGAACACGGTAAACCATCCCAGTGCAAATGCATTCACATATGTAATATTTCCACTTCACGCCGGCACATCCAGGGAAGCCAAAGAAATTCTAAGTTTCCTGTGCTTATCAGAGATAAGAAAATGTGATGTCTGCTCCAAACTTCAAAGCAATTTCTTTTGTCTTTATCAAGACTTTGCACTGACTGACAAACTAGTAACAGAGTTTTTGAATAAATGTAGCTTAGTTTGATCTAATATTAGAAGTTATTTTCTAAATTGCTTGTACGTAATACCTACAAATAATTTTTTCCAGTGGTTGTTTTTAACACTGATTCACAAATGGACAAAGGGAAAATTGGTAAACCATACAGACTTGCACAAGAGAAGCAAGAGCAAAGGTAGAGATACTGAAAGTGAAAGAAGTAGTCAAGGGCACTAGCAGAATAAGCATTTAAGCCTTCAGTCTTAAGAAAAGCAGAGAGAGGCTTTTGAACTGTGCACTGCTAAGAAGTGTTCAGGAAAACAAAATAACCAATTCTAACATCAGCTTTTTATTAAAGGCCTTTTCATCTGAAGTTTAGCCATACTTTGGGGATCTGTAGGACATTTAGGGTAGAAGTTTAGGGGAAAAAGAGGAACTTAAATCTGAATATACTCAGAAGTGACACATTCAAGAGAGGGTGTGAGATCCTCTACCCCAGCCCCAAAATCCTGCTTAGGTTTATTATCTTGCTACTAACAGTCAAAAACACTAAAAACTAGTTATTTTTAAATTTAAAGAGAGTAACATCTTTATCGTGGCAATGAAGTTCTACTAAAATAAAAGATAACAAAGGAACACGAAGTTCCCAGGGGATGTTTTACTTAACAGAAAGTCATCCTTGTGTTCAAGCTCTTAGGAATATATTTCCGCATGCACACACCTTCTCACTAGAGAAACAGAGGCACTACTGTGCTTTGTTTTCTCCCCCCTGCTTTCACAGAAACACAGAATGGCTGAGGTTGGAAAGGACCTCTGGAGATCAGCTCTTCCAATCCCCTTGCTGAAGCAGGGTCACCTACAGCACCTTGCACAGGATCGTGTCCAGACAACTTTTGAATTTCTCCAAGGAGGGAGCCTGCACAATCTCTTTGGGCAACCTGTTTCAGTGCTCAGTCACCCTGACAGCAAAGAAATTTTTATTCATGTTCAGACGGACCTTCCTGTGCTGCAGTTCGCACCCACTTAACACAATCATAAGCATGAGTTTCCAGAATTTCCTGGAAACCAACTGTAAGTGATTTTTATTTTCTTATTTCCTAGCAAGCTAATCTAGAAGTGAATTGTTGAAATAGATTACGCTTCAAATTATCATGCCTTTTAAGAACTGAGTAGTTCTACTTTTCATAGCCCTTAGATACAGTCTCCTCCCGCAAGGAGTTCTATCCTCCCGGAAAACATCACATTTTCTAACCAGCTCTTGGACTAAGCATCATTTCTGGCTTCAGTATGAGCTCCTGTTTCAACATGCAAGTCTGATACCTCTACATGCCTGTAATGGAGATACTTCACTGATCACAGGACATAAACATCAAAATAAGTGCTGCACTTATCTTGATACTTTTGTATCTCTATTATGGCTGTGTAGAGAAGACAACTTTCAATTGAACATGAAGCTAGTGTGTGATTCCGCCCCCCAATTTTACAGAAAAGGTAATCTCTCAAATTCATCTAGCATACACATACTGCTCAACTGACTGTTCAATTTATATTTCAAATTAAGACATCAGTCACTTAAGCACTGCATGACAGCAATGGCAATTGCTGGTAGTGTTGCAAACCATCCAGCTTCCACTTTGAGGTTTACTTGGATAGGTATGACTATTTCCATTAAAATTTAAAACATATTTCCTTATCAGTTTCAGCACACTCATCTTCCCATATCAGCCCAGACAACACGGAGAAAGAGAGATACTCCATTCTGCACTCATTCTTATTAACTTACTGTTCTTACTGGGCACATCATACACACATTAGATCATATTCCTGCAGCAATACTCCAGCAAAGGGCATGTTAAATCTCCTCACGTGAGACCTGCCGCTGCCACTGAACAACAATGTGGTTCCCCGTCCTGAATTCACACAGTGCTGTGATACATCACACATGAACTCCTTTACAGCAACTACATCGCTGCAGCGAAATCACATCACAGGAACATGTGATGCAAGTCACTCCTACAGGAAAGGCTCATGCCTCTTCCCAGGCACCACGAATCCCTCCCTGTCCTCGAGGTGGGCATGCTTGAGCAGAGCAGGCAAGAGTCACACCGCCATGGAGGGCTCACCTGGCAGCTCCCCCACACTGCTCCCTACCGCCCTGCGCAGATAGAGTCAGGCGAGCTCCTCGAAGCGCCCCAACCAGAGAGACCCCAACCCCATCAACCACAGCCAAACAAAAGCTCGAGCTGCTCAGCCAGAGAGGTGGCAGCCTTCGTAGGCACCCCGGTTGGGGGCTCTCATACACTTCTAGAGCCCTCTGCAGAGCTTCTGGGCCAGCTCTGCAGGCACATGAATCCTTTCCCGGCTGTTAGGCTGGCTGGTTCATGGATTTCTACACCTTAAATCCAAAAATCCCTCCTCCCTCCCCCCCAGGTTTTCCGGAACATGAAGCAATTTGTTAAAGAATCAGTTTTATGTATACGCACCAGATTATCTGATGGCTACTAAATGCAAGTGAATTTGTGGAATTTATTTTTACAGTATGTAACAGATCTTTCTAAAAAGGTTTAATCTCTTCTCCTGGATTTAGCTGTAAAGAATGAAAATAAATTGCAGTTGTATCCAACTCCCCAGCCTGTATTACTGTATTTATAAATATGGAAGACCTCATCCCACAAACATTCATTTTTCAAAACCAAAAACCACACCAGAAACAGTGTGTACTGACCTTTTCAAGTCTGCTATGGAACATGAATCCTACCATAAATAGTTTCTTTTGTCAGCTTTTAAATTAGTGAGCTAATCCTCATTTTTAATTTCATATTTCCATAAAGGTTTCCGTTCATCTCTGTCTTCCAAGTACACTTGAAAGCTTCTAAGTAACAGCAGTAGGCTGATTTTTAATTTTGCTTTCACACCACTTGAGTGGATTCATATTCTATGAGGCAAAAATGATATTTGGCAGAAAATGACACAAGATGCCACTTGGCAACACATTCTGACTTTAAGCAAAAGCTGCTGGAAGGCCCAAAATAATTTCTTTGTCTTATCCTATGGTTTCTAAAATAGAGTTCTAACCTGTTAACTACTCCAGTACTGGAGAGAGAAAGGCAGCACATCAAAATCTTCTTTCTCTGTAGATCACACCACTACTGGAAGAATACTGATACCATGGACTCGGGCATCAAAATTCAAAATATTGCAATGTAATATCTCTGAACAGTAACATCTAGTAGACGGTCAAGAAAAGCCACAGGCAAACAGAGTTACTACAGTTCAGTGAGTTATGATGGTCAGTTTAGTAACATAAGAATATTTATAGTCCACTGCAAACTCGAAGTACAATTTGATTGAGCTAGGATTATGTCGTGAAGACAGTTTAAAAATCAGTATATTTTATTGGTTTGTCCAGAACACACGAACAGTTCCCCTAGCTCAGCTAAGCTGCAGTACCACTAAGTACTAGGAATTATTTTCAGGCTTCTCGCACCCACACACCAGCCTTCCAATATGCTTTCGGTAGTCCCTGCTCATACTCTCACCGACTTTGTCATGTGCACGGCAATTTCTTCTAACAGTTTCAATCATGCTTCCAGACTGTGCAAAACGCTCAGCAAAGTGGAACAAGCAATTCAGGCCCATGGAATAGCTTCAGGAGGATTGTAGATGGCAATGTTTGTTTAACAAACGTTATCTAAGTTCCAGAATATATAGTTAATATTTATTTTAGAGATATGGTAATGCTAAGGTCATTCAATTCTAGAAGATCCAGAAGCAAAACCCATGCCACAAGGAAAGCTTATTTCTGTTGGGGATCCCTCACCAGTACAAAGCACACATCAAAATCAGGAAAGAGCCTAGGGGGATTTAATGCTTTAAAGAAGCACTAGCTCTTAATTACGTTTGCTTCTCATAATCAAGAAACTTACCAGGAAAGGAGAAGAGAAGAGAGGAGAATATAGCAATACTAACATGCTTCCCAAACTTCATCTGTGTCTCCAAAAGATACATCATCAAGTGCTAAAGTGCCAGGAGGTAGCACTGCCTAATACCTCTTGATATCCGCACATGAGATACCAGTCAAACAGCAAAGCTTCTCATGTCTATATTTTGCCAACATAGACTTCACATCATGGAAGTTGAGCTACTTAAAAAACAGTACTGGAAATTGGTTCTGAAGACCCAGAAGGAACCAGTATTAGCACCTTCTTCTGCTTCATAGTGGCAAAATCCAAATCTAAGGAAAGCCCTTTTATCAATTCCATCTTCAGTGTTTAACTTCCACAGTTTTTGTAAAATCTAAGCAGTGATGCCACCATCTAGATAGAAGATGGACAGTCCATTTCTAAAACCGAAAAGGGAAGCAATGTGTCTTGTTTACTTGGTAGAGTGTTCTTTTTTCCTTCTCCCTCACATTTATAGCAATTATATCTGGAAAATATAGTCTTAACAGAGCTGTCAGTAAAATAAGAAGTCCAAGACAGAACATGGTCCTCAGAAATACTTTTTCATAAAGATACCACTAACATCCATACAGTGCCCAAGAGAGACCACAAAAAAGAAATTACTCAATATTAATGCAAAATTCAGAAAAGCCATCTACAGAAGACTTCCACAGGCGTATGTAAAGACAACGACGTAGCTAAAGGGAGAGCAGATTATTACCATTCCACAAGAAAGGACTACAGTTAAGTTCCATAAACATACCTATAAAACCTAAGGAAAACCGTATTTGCAAAAGAATTTACCTAGGAATTACAAAAGCAGCGCTTATCAACATGGAAAGGCCTGATCCCACAAAAACTTATGCACATCTCAAATTTCCATAACTCTAAGGAACTATCAAAATCAATGAGACTACTCATAACAGACAAGATCTAAAGCATACATTCCTCAGCAGGAATCAGGCAAGTCACCAGGAAAATTTTAGATGATTTTGCTGCTCTTCCATAGAAGTAAGTGGCTAAATTATAAATGAAAGAGCCGAAGAACAGTTTAAAAAAATAAAAACAGAACACTCACCCACCATGAGGTAAAAGACTGCATGGATTGGCACTCACTGAAGCGGCAGCCTTCAAGCTGCAAACACTTCCACAATTTTATAAGCTCGTTCCACAGTCTCCTTTGTTCAGATGTTTTCTCAACATAAGCAAAGCCTTACTTGCTGCAGTTCTAAAACCAGTAGCTGCTAAAGCCAAGGCACTGTGAAAGATCAATAACCTCTTTCCAACGCATCTAAAAGGCTGCCACTTGAACCTGAGGAGAAAGATGCATATGCAAATCTCAACATTTCCTCATCAATATCACTATTTCCAGATAGTACCCAATTGAAATATCAGCTCTGTGTGTTTGGAAGGCTGAAGAAACATATTGGAAAATACTAAAGGTATCAGCCACTTTAATGCATTATCTAGTAACTTAAATGATTTTGCTGCATTAACAGTTGAATACATGCACTCACATCCACAGAATACTGTTGACAGGAACACAGAGAATTTCATGATAAATAAATATAATAATCCAAAACTCCAAATCAAAAATAGCATTGCTATTCTGTCCATAGCTTAAGAGAACTCTGTAGAAACCTTGGGAAGCTAAATTAGTTACCCCATAACTAAACAGAAATTGAACTGTGGGTCATAATTCTCACCATTGGAAGAGACATGAAAACATCCATGGGGTAGTCAGAAAGATCCACTGCTTAAAGAAAGCACACTTGGAGTGTGTCCAAAAGCTTTAAAAGCTGTCCAAAAGTTTCAAAAAGCACTGACTGTACTAAAGTCTACGATGAATAAGCAATTAAAAAGCAATAAAGATAGATGAACAAGGCCAGAACTCAGAAATACCTATGCTTTCAATCTGAATCAAAAGCAAACCCCAAATCAGAATTAAAAACAACAACAAAATCAGAAAACCTACACACACACACAAATCACCAGGCATACACACAGACACTTTGTTTAAAAATGAGTAAAGTGTCTGTTTTTAACCCTCTCAGCTTCAGATGGAGTTGAGCTGAAATAACACCAGACAGGCTGTAATAACTCAGCAGAAGCAAGCAGTATTTTAATTTCTGTAAATGAAGCTAATTGCAGTGATCCAAAACTTGAATAAATTTGGAATTAGGGTGTCAAAACAGATTGACCGGACCACCTAATGTTTTTGCTAAGTGTTTTTTGTAACCCAAGGGATTCTATTAACTAAACAGATTGCTAAAATGTAAATGATTGTATCCAATATTTCAAAAGATTTTCAGTATTCTGTCTACCAGGAAGTGCTAGACTGGTCGCTTCTCAGAGAGGCAACCTGGAATTAAGCAATCTGTCAGTTTAACATAGCAGTGAGACAGGCAGGAATCAGGGCTAAGAACATGCGTTTCTGAGTCTCATCCTGTAACTCCCATAACAGGTGTGAACTAATTTCAGCCTGGAAGGGGATATATGTAGCTATTATAAGCCTATACTAAAGTTGGATGGGAAAGCTTTTTCCTATGTCTCATTAATATTTGGTGGTACTTCTCTCTTTCACCTCCAACTACTTCAGAATCAGAATGAACTCAAAATTCTGTTCAAGTTTTTAGGTATAAAAGCAATACAGATTTAGAATAACTAACATGCCACAGATGCAGAACCTCTCTCTCAATCTTTGTTCAGTACAAAACATGCACTGGACCAGAAGAGACATACTGTAGATTGTAACAGATCATCTGGGTTGTAAAAAAGTCCCATCCAAACCTCTACTCTTGAAGCATTTAAAAAGCCCAGGCTTGGACCCAAAACCTAAGTACCAAAGCCCAGCATGTGAGCCGTTGACTGCAGGGGTCTCTCCTTTGAGTCCTTACCCAGAAACATCATTTTAGACCTTTTCAAATGAAAATTTTATTGAAATTAGCATATCTTAAGAAGTGTTATTCAGACCCTCAAAAATGAATAAAGTTTCTTAAGCAGCTCTAGCTCATCAGTTTTGCACTTAGTTTCATAACTCAACACTCTCTTAACGCTAACATGCCTTTGTACAACAGTAATTCAGTGCACACTTGAGCATAATGCTATAACATTAAATGGAGAAAAATTAGAGTCTGACAATTCCTGTCTGTAAAGATAGAAGAGGAAATTAGATAATTTTGATAGCTCAGAAGTTGTAAAGAAGCATAGATTTAAATATTTAAACATCACAAAATAAGCAGAAGGAAGGGAAACTGACTGACGATCAGTTCAGACCAGCCAAACAATCCTTCATGGCTCAAAGTTGTCAACCGTTATGGTTTGGGAAGTATCCAGATTATGAATCGGTGTATTGCTACAAAAAACAAGAAAAAAAAAAACTCACAGACACGCACACTTACAGGCTAGTGCCTGCAAATTGCTTATCACCTCTTTCTACCCCTTTAAGTCATCTATCACAGTTACACCTCCTTTCTCAGCAATTACCTGGGTACACGGTCACCGTTGCAATTCCATGATTCACATATTAAAATGTTTTTTCCCCATCACTGACTACACAGGAGCAGAAAAAGTTATGTTCAGCTTGAAGTATAACATGCTTAATGCAAGAACCTAGATAAACATTAATCCTGGGCAATAATCACAGAGGAGCTGTTTTGTATTTAAATTAAAAGAACCTCAAAGTTCTACTACAATGGTTACTGCCTGCATCCAAAACCTTTACTCAGCAGCTTTGCATTCAAAAGAGGCCTAAGAGACATCCACTCAGAGGTCTGTCCAAGGGCACCGAAGAGAAGGCTCTCGGGACCACCTCCTGTAATTACTTCTTTTGAACACTAACACGAAAGCCTGGTTCAGATGCAGACTGCTCAGTGGGACATTGAAGAGAGACCTGGATTAACTGCAGAGGGAACAAGCAACAGAACGGTGTCCCTCGGACTACATATTAATCCACTTTATAGAAATGGTCTGTCTTTTTCCCTCTCTCAGGAAAAATCCTATAAAGTTTACAAATAGTTTTTAAATCAACTGCACAGTTAAGTTTTATAATTTTTCATAGAGCAACTTATCAAAAAGACACAAACAAAACATTACCACACATGCACTTTTTATATAGCCTGTGCCGAGGGGATTCAAAAGTTGTATTTGAAAGTGCCAATATGACTGTGCAAAGAAACAAAGCAAAGCAACAGAGGAACAAAGAGGGCAGGCAGGCACACAGTTTAACCCTGGAAAATAGCCCATGCAGGGCTGGGCAGGAGTATAGCTGTTGTGATATTCCTACTCTTTCTGGCTTTTGCCTCAAAAGAGGGTTTGTTTGTTTGTTTGTTTGTTTTGGTCCTCAGCCCAGTTCCCACTGATGCCAGCCTTCTCAATGATTTCCGAAGACTGACTGGGCCTCAGGCCTTAAGTTTCAGACATGCTGTATGCATGTTGACTTCAGCTGCAGTTGTGAACACTTAGCAGTGCACATCTGAAAGAGCAAGTCCTTAGCATGCAAAACAATTCTGTACCAGTCACATAATTGCCTTAAAGAACTCACAGAAGCAAGACAATTTCAACATGCAAGACAGCCCCAAGAAGCAGGGTCTGTGGGGTACGAGAACTGTAACAAAACACTCAAAAACTAAACACAGACTATGGGCTTGTAGGAGGACAGCCTGCATTCAGTAGTTTATGTCAGAGGTTTCTGAAAATAGCTTACGCATTCAATAAAGTTTTGTTTTTTCTATAAACAAAAGAACAACATAAATGGGGAGGTGGGTAATTTTATCATATGGGCCTTAAAAGCTAATGTGGTTCTGGAGGGCCTGCTGCAAAATTTTTTTTCCCCTTCTTTCTCTCTTGGCTTATGGGGAAAATAAGTTATAGCTTACCTCTATTTCCCAACTCAAAGTTAGCTGCCTTTTGTTTAAATTCATATTTCCATTCAAACATACAAAAAAGGCACTTAGTGCTTAAAAGTTACTTCTGCAGTATTCAGTTTGCATATATTCATAATACAGTAACCAGTGTGGCAGGTTTTTAAAATTTTATTTTTATTATATGAGTATTTACATTAAAGTACCTAGGGGACCATCCAGAATGTGGCAGGCACTGTACAGAGTATTTTGTAGTGTTAACATATCCTGAAGTCTCAAAGCACAATTTGCTTTGGTCATCTATACGTCATTGTCTCCCCCACCACCCCAGTTCTCTGGAGCTATTAGAAAAATCTCTCTAAGAAGTTTTGCAAATTTGTGATTTCTGTGACATAGGGAAAATACATCAGATGTTCTCAGCATATCAGCAGCTTCTATCTCAAAAGCAAAAGAATACTTGCATCCACGCCTTTTTTTCTAGATCCTTTTGTTCTGTCCATCAAGAATAGCCTTTTAATTACAAACTAATGCTGCCATGAGTTACAGTCCAGGAGTTATCTAAAATATTTTATGAAAATCTACTGGGTTTCAGTGCTGTCTTTGAGAGGTACTAGATTAAACTGTGTCTTCTGCGTTAACTACAGAAATCCATAAACTCCAGAAAGGGTACAGGTACAAGGACTGCTGAAGAGAAATATTGGTTTTCCAAAAAAAGGCAAGGAATGCTTCTGATGAAACAGGCTGAACTAGGATTTAAGGATTTACAAAAAATATTGCCATTTTACTTTACATATAGTTTAGTTTTGACTAATTATCAGCTATTCAAGATGAAAGTTCTTGCTAGTCAACACCTAGAACAACGAGATCTACACGTACTATTAGAATAAGGATGGAACAACAGACATTTTAAGTATCATAGTTGCTGTGTGGATCTTGGGATGTTCATAACCTTTCATGCACAGGAAAGGATTGATTCCAAGTGTTCAAAGTGCTTTCACTTCAGTAAATTTTCCATTATCTATGGCTAACCTATGCGGTTGCAAATTACACGTGTCACAGGTGTATTCATATGTTGCTGCTTAGCAAACAACCAGCAATACTGATTTTGAGTAAAGCTGTGGGTGAAAAGAAATAAAAAGGCAGAGCTGAAAATCTTTCGCCAAGCAGAAATCTCCATCACATTGCGATTAGCAGGGTGCGCCTGTACTATACACAAAGTGGCTCTGGATTGCAACACATGAGTCTATGCAGATTTATCAGCGGAGCAAACACTGCAAATCACAAACGCAGGCAAGAGGTTGCAAAGAGGCCTTGAACCAGGAGAGGCAAATGTGCCAGCTAACAGCACAGCACCCCAGCTAACAAGGCCTGCCAGAAGCAGGGAAGCACAGACAGCTGGTACCGTAGGGCCTACAAAATTGCAGGTTAGGTTGTCTCTGCATCGTACTTATTTAAATGACCCAGATTATTTCCATTAGCCAGTTTTTCCACTTCTTCCTTTCCTAGGTAAGTTTTGAGACATTAATTGCTACCAAGTTTATGAAAGTAACTACTTTGCCTTCCTTTCTATTTAAAGTTTCAGAATACTTCCTAATAAAATGCATTATTTCTTCAGCAAGACATGCTGGAAAGACATTTTTCTTGTTTATTTAATAAGATAAAAAAAAATCTGTTATTGGTAATTCACGTTTTTCTCTAAATCATTCTTTCCCAACAGGAATTGAGACAGTCAATGGCTGAACACAGGAGGGAAGAAAAGTGGAAAGAAACTTCTTTCAACATGCTGCAGGCCTTGAATCCTATCTCATGACAATGATTATGGAGACAACCTCTAAATGTCTCCTTCCTTCAGTTTGAAAAGAGATTCGTCCTATAATTATATAAAATCAGATATAAAGGTTGAGGCTAGAGATGCAGAAGCCCAGACTTTACATTACTCCGAAAGAAAATGAAAAAGTACACAAAGAGTAACTGAATAAACCATACATTCTAACATCACCAGCCTACACAAAAGGCTTCATTGACATATATTTTAATCTGACGTTAACTTGAAATAAGATTTTCAAACAATAGAGTTATTTCTTATTGATTTTGTGTGCAATCCATCACAGTAAATGCCATCACCTTTGAGCCAGCTACATGTTTTTAACCTTCCAAGATGTCTGGGGACACGAATGGGACAGTTTTCCTAAGCAGCACTGATTGCCACGTAACTTTAAGTAATTCTGAACGAGAACATTAGTAAAATAGGTTCTAGATTCATAATGTAAAAGCTAGCTTACAGGAAGCAAGGAACAAATGGGAGAGGGAGAAATGATGCAGAATGAACTGACAAATGCAATTGCAATTTTATTGAGAGATAATGCTATGGAAATTTAACCTTCAAGAAAACCCTTTCTTAGGGCAGGCATTTCGTAGCCAGCCTTATAATGAACTAGCAACTGAGATAATAGAGTGTCTTGCCCCCTGTTTCTGAGCCAATAGCACACAAAGCTTGCCAAAAGCTCCAAAATGCAAACTCCAGTAAATTCCCACAACACACGTACAAGGCTTACTGGTCATGAGCCATATTCATAAAATTTATGACATAATAGATGGTTTGCAAGCAAAATGCTCTCCTAATCCTGCTAATCAAGATCTATTCCAGTCTCCAGTGAACTGACCAACCACTCTCATTCCAATTTTAAGAAAAGCAACTCAGGCATGCACAGGAATTTAGCTTTCCTAGTTTCTCCATCTTTGCCACAGTTCCTAGGACCTACATTAGTGCTAGACTCATCTGAGTTGCCAGTTTGGTGCAAGGGCCCACTAGGACCTACTTCCCAACCAAACATAAGGATTAATTGTATTTCAAAGTTTTAACCTGAAAACAAAAATATGTTATAAAACGGCAAACATCCAGTCAACAGCGGGCAAATATTTAGCTAATCAGTTTAGGTCCTCTCTGTTTCAGTTGCCTTGACAAACTATAGTTAGTGGGCTTACTAAAGCACAGATCCTTCAGCTGGCCACAACATTCAGTAAGCCAGGGGAGGAAAAATTTCAGTGTTTCCCCTCTCTACTTTCCAGGCAGAGATTCTCATATCCCACTCGCTAGCCAGTTTGTACTAACCGTGCATTCATATAATGCCGTCAAGGAACAAACTAGTTCCTCCCGGCCCCAGCGCCCACGTGACAGGCCGACTGTGTGCCTCACATACTATATCAGGCACAACAAGGGTCCCGCAAGGATGCTATACGTCACATGTTCTTTGACAGAGAGAAGGCCCACAGAAGTCACCTGTGTCTGGAGATGGAAGGGCAAAAACGGCAGTTTCAGAACATGAGGCATGTTTGTAATAGGAATAACTTCCCATCCGAGCGCACAAAGTGCAGTAAGAGAATTGATGCTACTTCCTCCTTTGACATCTTATGAAGAATCCTTTGCCTGGCAGCCTACATACGCATTCCTTTTTCCCCATCCAATTTACCATCGAAGGTTTGCTGCCTACATAGATTTCAAAGCATGTCATATTTAGCCAGTTTTTTTTTTATATACAAATTGAATTCAGATTCCCAACTGCAAGATCCACCCATTCCATTGCTTCCAATCTGTAAAGAGCAAGAAATAGGATGCTATGGGATGTGAAGACTTCTTTGCATATTTAAAAATGGCAGGGAAATCCTATAAGAGGAAATTTCGGAAGAAACATTTCTTAAAACCTAGTTAAAATTGTGTGCTCTAAGCACAGGGTAAATATAGCAAGCAAGGAAAACTAATACACTTGTTTTTCTTCAGCCTAGAAGAACAGCATTGCCTACTTGTTAACACTCCAAACTGAGAATGGTGGAATTGCAAAGCCTTCAGCTTACTGCTTTCATCATCCGGGGATTAGACATATATCTTTCATGTTACTTTAGCAATACCTTCAGAAAACTTTCATAATCAGTACTGGTATTAGCAGGTGCATAAAAAGAAAGGCCCCACCACTGACAAGACTGAAGTAGTTTGGCCTGCAGGGAGTTACTCTTCCTAGCTCATTCAATAGATCTACACAGTCTTTTGCAGAAGGCAGGCTTAGGACCTAGGAATTTAGGAAGACCTACGTTCACTGACCGCAGAGCCAGAGGAAACACAGTCTCTTATTCTGCAGTGATTACTAGCTTGCAATTGCAGAGTTTCTAGACTCAGTGACACACAAACAGAACAAGTTTAAATATAACTGGGCGGATATATTCACAGTAGACAAACAAAAGCAGATACGACATCATACCACCACTTTCATAAAACCGCAATACCCCACTATTACATAACTAATCCCATACCACCATTATTCTTTCCACCAGGCCAGCCCTCGTACCATCTCGGCAATGAGCCTGCCAGATTATGATCTCATCTTCACTGCTATGTTAACTGCCCCACAAATCAAGTAGCTAGATATTAAATCAAAAGGTCCTCAACTGGTAGAGAAGTCATGCTTCAGAAGATGATATTCAGTAGAACACCTATATCAGCATACATTGATCTCTCACAAGTCCAATGCTACTTGGGACTGAAAGCCAATTAGGGGAACATGATAGGTCTCATGTGAAGTCACTAAGCAAAGATAATTATTCTTCTACTGTTCTGCTGCAAGGCAGTTACATGAGGATGTAACAATTAGAAGTACATGATCTAAGCACATATAAACCGATTTGATGGGTATTAAACTAGACAGTAAAATTGGATATTATGAATGGAAAAGAATCGTTAGGTATCAAATTTAGTTTCATTGCCGTGAATCTTGACCATCTCCTGAAAGAAAGAGTGAAAACCTCAAAAACTTTAAATGCAGGTTTGCCAACTCTCTGTGTTAAGTGATAGCATTTCTTCCTTTCAGCAAATTGTCTTACTTCTCTTCAGAACTTGAAAATCATTCCAGTAGGAGGTTAAGTTGAAAGTCCTTTTCATAAAAATATCTCCCTTCACAGTCTTTTCTGGAATTTCTCAGCCCTGAATTTATATATAAAAGTAATTCTACAACACATTCGCTGAAACATCTAATATAAATATACCAAAGCTCACAGTCTTTAATGAGTGTTACATTAAACGTGAATAAGAACTATGTAAATCATGTGCCTCTACTGCCCCCATTTGGTAGAAGACTGAATCTGACTTTCTTAAGAGTATCATTTTCCACACCAAATTATATTTCTTGTTAGTTTTGCTATTACAGATCTGACCATACATACTGTCATATTTGATTTCAATTTGAAGTGTTCTCTCCAAGAAGAGGGATTTCTATTATATCCCACAATGAGAGGGAAAGAGAAACTGGCCATCGCACTAAAACAAACAAAAAAAGCCCACAGCATTTGCTTAGGCTTAAGTGATCACAACCAGCTGACTTCAGTGTCTAATCCATCTATGTACAAATGCAAGTATTAAATATACAGTTAAAAGCAACAGTTTCACAAAGCTGAAAACAACTTGGTCTCTGATCCCACGGAAAGAAGTATTAGAATAAAAATCAGTGACGACAGGAAAAGTTCAAATATGCTCTCCTATTACTCAGGCAAAGTCACACAAAGGTGAATGAAAAATAAATCTGGCTTGTGGGGGAAATGAACATCAGCTATTAAACAGATGGGATTTTTTTCAAATCACATCAGAAAAGGCAGAGAAGATGAGGCAAAAATGACAGCAAAAATTGGTTAACCATAGTTTTTGAGAAATAGATGTGTCACAAAAAGTAAGAAGCCAATTCAATTTAAAGGAGCAGAAGAAATCTAATAGCATTGGCCTATTACAATATGAGGAGTAGAATCATCAACAAGAAAAGAAAGTGATCCAATATTGCTTTCCTCTTCATTTTTAAGTCAAAGCAAATCATGGCCCTATGAACATCATTTTGTGTTTTAACAGTAAGTATCAGCTATTAAAATTTGACTTTTAGAAAAACACTTGAAAAGACTTTGCTTCCCAAAACGTATGTTTATAAAAAAACGTTCTGTGCTATTAGGCATTCTGTGCTATTATTTTAAACAGTCTTAAGAAAGCTGAAGTCATATTTTGAAGATGGTAAATAGTGGAAATATAGGACTTTTAGCCTTGGTCAATCCCTAGTAACGTCATGAAATATTTACCACCTCTTCCTATATCAATGCATTACCAGTTCAGGCCGTTTAACTTGAAAGCTGAGTAAATCATCCCTTTCCAGATTTGTAGTCCCTCTACCCAGTCTCCAAAAAGGCAGCAGGTTCTAAGACTTACTAGCTAAATTTTAACATACTTCATTAACAAGTGCTGTCATCTACAGAAAACACTTCCCTCTGTTTTGTTTTCAGACTCGTAAGGCTGGGGGCAGGGTGGAAGGGAGGAAAGGGGGACACACAAATAGAAGGGTCAGTGGGATTACTTTCCCCACACATACTTTTTTTTTTTTTTTTTTTTTGAATACAAGGAAGAATACTTTCTGCATTTTCATCAAGTACGACATCAGCTTTGGTCAGCTGGGAGTGATCTGCAGGGCACTTACCCACTACATAACAACTGAGTACTTTTGTGGATGTTTGAGCCTGAAGATGGTAACATTAAAGAGACCAGTGACCAGAAAACTTTGAACTCCAAATATTGTAATTTAAGAAAACTATCAAAGGATCATATATGGTTTGGAAGGCAGAGCAAGGTTGGAGCTGAGGGGACTTGAGCCATCCCTCTCAGTCACCATTTTCAGAGCGCCTCTATAACCTATTTCTTAAAAATGAAAAAAAACAGACTACCTCTGCTCTTCTCTGGGATCTGCATTCCAGTCGTGCAGCACCACAGAAACAGCACACAACAGGGCTCATGGTTACCTCAGAGACCACACTGCCATTTTCAGCTACATTTGTCTGACATTTTACATTCACACATTAGGAAACGATAACTATTTCTGGACTGCAAAATACTAACTGAAGGACAGACAGATTATATACCATGCATTCTGAAGTGGCAGGTTGCTATGGTTTCCCTCTGCAAGAACAAGATTCTCTCCATTAGGTTACCTAAGAATCTCCTCTACTAAACCAAAACGATCCATCAGGAAAGCAGATCGTCCTTTAATCACAGTTCTGCCTTTGTGAAAAACAGTCCATTTTGCCCCTAAAACAGCTTTTGAAAAGAAGGATGCAACTCTGTGCAAGGATGAACTTAAGTGTCCTAATGCTTAATGCTGCAGTACTCTACATCTACGGTTTGGAAAAAAATATTTAACTCTTGACTTTAAACTACTACCTCAACTACTTAACCCATTCATTTGGTAATGCACACAGGCAATTACAGGCAATTAACAGACTCTCCTATCTTGAAAATCCAACACATAACAGGAAGCAGACTATTTCCTATTAAAACCCGTATATCATACTACTTACTGGGGCACTAGGAGAGTGAGTCCAACCTGATACAAAGGAGTCTTCTGTATACTCACATTACCTAAAGGACACTCTGCAGAATGTGAGAGCGCTCCACTTTTAAGAAAAAACACCAGCAAGAATTATTTGAGGATAGCATTCAGCCAGGTATGGACCTGAGCTGACACTCTTCATTCCCATCAAGCCAAGATGTTTACAGGATCTGACCCTTAAGGATACCATTCTACAGTCACTTTAATCCAATGATTTCAGGGAAGAAAAAAAAGAAAAAAAGGCTTCAGCTAAACCTGTTTTCCAATCAAACTCGCCACATAAGCCCGCCTTACAGCTAGGCCAACAGAGGGCATGCCATGTGTAGCCAGGAAAAACAGCGAACACATCAGACTAAAGTAGTATGGAAACACACCCTCAGTCGTATAATTTTAATGTGAATAGAGAGGAATTTGCATTACAATCACGAGGAAGTTATGCTTCCCAACCAAAAGGCTTAAAATAACTTCATCACAGAGTTCATTCATAACTACATCTAAGTTAATGGCTCTTAAGGTTGGATAGAAATAGAGTGAGAGGAAAAAGCTTAAGCTGTAAATTTTACTCTGTATTGAAATCAAGTCATTACTGAGAAAACACAAAATTAGCATCAGGATCAGATCCTGGGGTGTGGGGAGGAGAATCAGCTCAAAAGCTAGAAGGCAAAGGAAAGGTGAGAAATCAGGTGAGAAATTTCAGCTTTTTTCCTCCAACAGAGAGAGCACCTAATGTTTGAGGGACAAAAACCAATAGCTATAAATTCCCTTGAACAGTGTTGCTTTTTTTTATTGGGGGAGGGGGAAGTATGTGTTCACTCTCATCCAGTTACATTTCTTAGCTTTTTTTTTTTTACTGTATATTTTTGCTTATTTCCAATTACTACCTGATCCACCAATGATCTGTAGCCCACACAGCAAGAATAAATGTCTAGCCCATCTCTTTTGTTTTCTCAACCAAGCATGGAACAAAAGATCCCCAGGTACTGCTTTTAAAAATGGTTGAAAATAATTTGCCAAGTCTTTGCGCTCTCAATTAGTTCCACTTAGCACTGATTTGGGATTTATTTAAGAGTGGAATTCTTTGTAAAAAGCTTCTGAAAGAATTACTTCACATTTTAAATTTTGTACACAACTTTTGGTCAGAAATACAACCAAGTGCTGAGGGCAGGAAAGGGAAGATAACTTTCAATGAAGTTCTACAGAGCTGTAAGGAAGAACCAGCACACGTAAAAGCACCCGTAAAACGTCACTGAAACAAAGAGTAGAACTGTATGTGTAATGTTGGACAGGACTGAGGCTTTACGTTAAGCTGTTTAGTAATCCTGCCATTACAACAGGAAACCACTGGAGGAGATTGTCACTCAGTCCCCATCTCGTCAGTCTTCACTAAATACGGTTAAATTAGCACGCTGTCTGCCTTGCTACCATTTCACTTCTCTAAATCATCCCAGGGAATGAGACTGCCTGCTTCTACTCACAGCGAGTATTCATATAACCTGAAGCTCCATTTCCTCTTCTTTTGCATCATTGGCCGATCACATTTGCCCTAGCAAGTCCAAAAAGCATCGTTAAATCACCTGCTTCAATCATGACAGTTTGGGACTACGGCTGCAGTTTAGATACATGCCAAGCTTACAGCAAATCTCAGTGACTGCACATTTGATAGTGCAACTTCAGTACTAGGTAATTGACTAGATTTGGGCCTAGTTTTGAAAAGGTGGAAATGTTTCATCACCACATTGCATTTATCCTCTTAAAGAACTGTATACGAAATACAAATAGACAAAATTATCCATGTCTCTACCCTATTTGTAAGGTCTTTTCCTGCTACTAACAACAAAAGAGGTCAAGAAGTTTAAGTTGCTCATAAAGAATGCTGCGCAGTTTTTGTGCAAACTTATTTCAACCTTCTTCAAGGAAACAAGTATTTCAGATCATGTCACTCAATGTCTTTTCTCAACTGACAGGAATACTGAAGTTTGAACTCACTTGACAATTAATTAAAATTCCTGAATTTTACACTCCCACACAAAGGCTGCAGAAGTGATGCCATCATTCCCTCATGCAGCCTAAGCTCAGACACACATGTGATTTGATACAGAACTTACTGGACAACAACCAAAGCAAGAGAGACTACTACCTGCCTATTCAGGAAGCTAGCAGTTATAGTCACGAATGCAGGCACAAGATACCTGCCTAAAACCGTGACGTGACAACAGAGCACAACAGCTTTAAATGAAACATTTGGGGACTTTTCACAGAAACGTATGGCACTACTTTACAGATAAAAGCTCTGAAGTCTTTTTTCATTTTTAGAAATATTTTGGGGACCTCTGTTCTGCAAGAAGTACCTCAAATTCTCACCTTTTTGTAGAAAGGGAATAGTTGAACATTATGAATTCCTAGAAGGCAGAACTTCCACAGCTTGTTCAACACCAAAAACAAATTTGATTATTTTGGAGTCCACATAAAGAAGTCACACTAGCAAGCCCGTGGAAAAACTATTCCACAATCTCTAATCCTCACCTCAAGGCGTCAGCAAGCTCCACAGTTCAAATTTTCACTATTTATAGAGTATTTCCCTTTGTCCCTCGAGAGATGTTCCTCAAGCATGTTCTTAATGTCCGTCACGTTTTTAGGGACTATTAAAACCTTGTTTGTTTCTTATCAAATCACAGCTTTCATCTAGTTAGTCTCTCCTCATCTGAAAGCTACTCCTTACTGTAACCCATTCTCTGCATCTTTTCTATTTGCACTCTACCCTTGTCAATGTGCAGTTTGCAGCATTGAGTTCAGCATTCAAAGTCATGGGCACTCAATTAATTTATTCAGTGGTATACTAACATTTTCAGTTTAATTTCAACTCCTCCTCAGATAATTCCCAACATTCTGTTTGCTGTGACTACTGCTCAATTTTGAACTGACCTTTCTGAAGCAAATTAGCCTAGATCTTCCTTTCCAGAAATAGCACATTTGTTAGCAATCTTAACTTATAAAATTGGGATTATCATTCACTCCCTCCCCTCTTGCTGTTCGTTGCTTCAATGCAAATTCAACTGCTACTTTGTTAAATCATTCAGCATCCTCTCACATCTTTCCACAACAGTTTGCAGTCAACACTTGTTTTATTGTCCTAAATAACTATGAATCAGTGGCAAATTTACCAGCTCATCATTCATCTTCATTTCCAGGTCATTTATGATTATTTTGAAAATACAACCACCACTCAGCTCTGTAGGATTCCGCTTGTACATGTCCTGTAATGTGAAAAATGAACATTTTCCTATCTTTTGGCCAGTAATTACCCCAAAAAGGTCCATTCATTAAAAAAAAAAAATACACTTATTACAATACGCAAAGCCTCCAACAAGAAATCCCATCAAAAACCTTTTGAAAACTCAAGATCACTATCACCTTTGAATGAGCTCAGAAACAAAGAGCGCCAAAAAGTTCTTTCTATGAAAGCCATACAAACTTGTCCTTCACTTCCATTCTAGTGCTTACTCGTTCTACCCTTCCCAGAACCTTTTAAAAAAAGAAAAAAAAAATACATTTGCCAGTTCCAACTCCTTCGCTCCTGAAGCTGACTTAAGCAATAAATTACACAGAAGATACAGCAAATCATCAGCTTCCTGAGCTCCTTTAATCTCAGGAAGGAATACTGCGTAATGCTGGCAACTTATCATTCATTTCAATTGATTCATTCAAAGAGTCTTTTCCACTCAGACTTCAGTCTGAGACAGGTTTTCTGAGTAAAGAAGGAGCAAACATTCTTTAAAGATGGAGAGCATCAATATAAGGAATTATTTTCACTTTTCTGCTGTGATCTTCTCTTGACTTTTTCTTTTACAGTCAAGAATGCTGTCAGAGGCAGAAACTTTGCCAGTGTCTCGACATTTTTTTTTTAATGCCAGTAGCATGTTATTCCACCTTTTTTTTGGCCTGTGTATTATTATGTCCTCATTTGGACACGCCTATTCTTTGAAAGATGTCTGTGCCTCCGATACTCTCTTACACAGTCAGGCTGGCTTTTTCTTTTTCAAACAGTTCTCTGTGAACAAGCCAATGACACTGTCCCCAGACTGCTCCTCCCAGACTGGTTCTCTTTGCCTTTGTGAGCTTATTAGCAAAGAGAAGTCTCCAGCCTCAGGTTCCCCAACCTCTTAAGGAAATTACTTCCTGTTCTTCCAGCCGTCCCTAATCTGCCTAGAAAAGCATTCCTGAATATTCTCAAATTGGAAAGAAATATCTAGCTAAAAATTAAGGGCAGAGGAGATGTAATGATGAATAACTCAGGACTGCTGCCATTTTTCAAGTTTCCACCATGATATCTAACATTCCATCTTCCATGCCACTTCTGGAACAGCAGCTAACTACACATCAGTTCTTATGATGCTTGATGACTAGGGTCCTAAAAAAACTTTAAGTTAAATATCCTTGTGGCCAAAGAGATTATTTTTAACTCAGTGCATCACAAAACAACTTGCAGAGATCACAATATACATAAGCAAGCATACAAATCTGATACTAGGTAGACACAAGAGACTGGAAAATATATTCTCTGAATAGTTAGATTACTTGCGATTACAGCACACTACTAAAAAAAGTTAATGGATTGCCATTAGGTTTTGTGCATTATTACTACAGTCAGGGCAGTGAAATGTGCAGTCTTCTAACTGGCAGCTTCACCTCAGCACACAGTAATAAGGGCCACTCTGCTTTTGGAACTTAATCCTCAGTCAGAATCTTACTACTCCTCTAGAAAACTTCTCTGAGCTTTTAAATTGAAGTTCAATCTCTGTCCTAACATCTCTTGGTAGTATAGCCTTGTCTCCCACGAACACATGCTGCTAATAGCTGCATTATCTGGTATGTAGGCAAAAGTCCTAAACTACCTTTGGCACACAGACTCACTCTTACACAGTAACTGGCCCCTGCAGCAAAGCAGGTATCATTACTTACAAAAAGCTGTGACATGCAATTTTAACAGTACCCCAGAAGTGACAAGGAGAACATATGTGCCTAGTATCACCAGAAATATATCTGGCAATATAAATGTCTCTAACGATATCTATTGGAAAGTTCTCAACAGTCAACAAGAAATAAAGGTGAAAGAAAAGTCTCTATAGAATAATTACAGAAAGCACTACAAGAAAAACAAAAAGAGATACCTCTCTTTTCTTAGAAATAAATGTATTAAGCTCAAATTTAAAGGAAGGTGTGCTCCTTTAACTGAAGTATTTAGCATTTATATTAAATAATAAATTATGCACTCATGAATATTAAAAAATAGATTTAAGAAATTCATCTTTAAACGATTCATATTCAAAAGAAGCAAACCAGGATAAAGAGGGGGGAAAAAAAGAAGGGGCAAAAGATGACTAGCCAAAAGTGTTCACCTGAACCACATAGCAGGTTACTCAGGAGCACCCTCATGCACAGACCTAATATCCCCTTACACCTGCACGAAACAGGGCCCTATTATCCAGGAAGCAAAAAGTTTCTTTTGCTGTTCTCTAAAAGCAGGACAACATGAAATCACTGAATGCCTCTTGCTCTTGACATTACACTCTCTCCTGCATTTGCAGTTTTGAGTGTTCACAGACACTGGCTGTGTTACACTGGCTGTGTTCACAGACAATGGCTGGTTAGATGCCTGGCAGCATGTGTCAGATAGCACAGAACTGAGATGCTGCTTTTGCTCTGTTTCAGTTTTTGTTTCAGGAATTAATTATACGAAATGTTCAAAGAGCAGTGGACATTGCCAATGCAAAAACAGCGCTCACCTCATTGTGCCTCCTCTAGGAACTCTCTCTGTGGGATGCTTTGCTTTAAAAACTCATATGCGCTTGCTTTTCAATTTCACAGTGTATGAGCCTTTCCTTTCACACCCCTCCCTTTTTTTTCTTTTTTAAAAGCAGTATGTGGTAGAATAAGGATTAATCCTGGCTGACGCCATTATCCTGCGTTACTTCAGCACGATGTGAAATCCTTATGAAATCATGAATCCACCTGGGAATCTGTTGACAGTTACAGATTAGAGTGTTTGCAGGTAAAACAGGAAAAAACAAAATTGACTTTGGTGAGCGTGGAACCAGGGCTACCTATTATGCCTTCTAAATTTTGGCTGGCATAAAAGCATTATAATAATTCAGTAAGGCAAAAGGTTAGCTGCCATGAATAGCAATCCTTTGCCAGGTCATGGAATGTGACTTTTTATCTATCGACTCAGCTGAAATAATCAGGCTTAACAAAAAACAAACAAACAAACAAACAAAACCCTACAGAATACTGAAAAGAAGGAAACTTCCAGATGCCTTTGATGTTAGCAAAACAGAACAGTACATCAAAATAGACCCCAGAGTAGAGGCCCCAAACTGTGAATAAAAGAGCTGCTTTTGCATTTCTCTGCATCAGGCACTGTACCATCATGAGAGCTTCCAATGGATTTTCCTGCCTTGCAGGAAACATACTTATCCTGCAGTTTGCAACTGTCTTGAGTGCTGCAACACCTCTTCTACGAGGTCCAACGAGCATAGAAAAGCATCTGAAAGTAACAATCTTGCGTCTCTAACAGAAGTGGGTTCATCCAAGGAAGGTATTTGGTGCAAAACAATCTAGCAGGAAATCCAGACTAGGATAAGCATTAAAAGCAAAGTGCTAGAGACTCCAAATTCATTTGAAAATGAAAACATCCACATAAGGCATTAGACATATAACTGACCTATATCTCTTCCCACTTCTGACATTCCTACTTCACCTCAACAAGAAAAATTGCACAACAAGTAGGAAAAGCATCATTTCAGCTCAAACTGAATAAACAACTAAAGCAATGACAAAAAGGCTAGATGGCTCACTCTTTTTTCCGGATAGCATCTTCACCATGTTCAAACTTCAACTGACTAATCCGGACACATCAAGCAAAAAAAAAAAAACAAACTCCTTTATAACAAATCTTGTTTCCCTTGCCATATAAACATGACTGATTTCTCTGTCTGAACAAAATACGGCTCTCCCCCCCCCCCATATCACACACTCAGAGATAAGATGCTCTCATGATTCAGCCACATGCTATAACCGAATACAAAGCAGCATAGTTTTCCAGTTTGAAAAAGTAACTATCATGTTGTCATCTTTTAAATTTTCTTTCCTTTGGAAAAAAAGGACACAAGGTAGGGAGGAGAGAAGAAAGCACGGAGTGCATGTTTGACTAAGAACATCAAGAAAGAGCTACTTACAACTTTTAGAGTCATTACTGGTTTTGACATTTATGGAAAGTGTTAAAAAAATCACCATATTCAATAATCTGACAAAGCGACCTTCTCCCAGTTGATTTATAGCAAGGAAATGCAGAGCACATTGCCGTTCTTGTTGGCTTGTAGAGTTCTCTCAGTTAACAGGCTGAAGGACACAACATAAAGTAAAAGGCACAGGAAGCTTAAACTCATTTCACCTGTTACTAAGTTTTCAGTCATATCACTCCTTAATGCATCAATAACAGGGCTTCTCACCTCTGATCTCATGGCCCTTTCTTCTCAAAGTTTGGACATCTAAATCCTTGACATTAAGGGTAGTAGGAGCAAGATGTATAAATACATCTGAGAACCTGGATCTTTGTAAGCTTAAGTGCAGCCTTTGAAATTAGAAACCCAGAATTCTCCTGTTCCTATGCCAGACTTAACATCATGAACAGTCAAAATGTTTTTCACTCTGACTTATTTGAACTAGTGAGCTTCAGTAAAGGAGCCACACCAGACAAAGCAAATGTCTCTTACAGGGCCTCACATTTTCTTCGAAGTTTCACCTCCTATCTTTCATTTCCCTTTCTTCCTCATGCGCTCTTCCTGCGGGTGATACTAATGAATTATCAATAATTATTACAGAGAGGAAACTAGCACAGCATAATTACAGACAACTGTAGTCAAAAACCTTGATTCTCCCATGGAGACTTTATTTGAACTGTGTAAGAACCACACAAAAAGGGGGAAAAGAAATCTTTCCGGCTCCTACAGCAATCTTTTGTTTACTGGAATCCTAGCAAAAATTGTTTCAAGAAGCTTTATCAAATTTATTCCGATGCTATATTCATAAAACATTGCATGGTGAAGTGTAAAAAGACAGCATTAACTTCAGTAGTTCTCTTTAAAACATTATGATATGCATCTTTTTTAGATACACAAGTCTATTTCCACGGGGTGGGGTGGGACGGGTGAAGGTATTTCCCACTATCAAGGTTTCAGGCTCTGCCCAAACACATCCTCCAATTAAGGCAACGATATTGCAGTTACAGCCCTTTCTAATGCCATTCAGGTAAGTCAATAATGGTTTGTGATACATCACTAAATAATAATATTTTGACCACAAAAAGCAACAGAAACAAATCCTCAAATTGAAATAAAAGCATATCTCCAATAGACTTATAGGGTCTGTCTTTTGCCTGTTTATAATAAGCTCTTGATTTTGTCCATGAAGACTCACATAAAAGGAGGCCCTAGCATTTAGGTAAGTATCCTTAAAGAAGCATTTTTTTAAAGTGTATATAAACACAGTGTAGGGGGAACTGTGAATGTTACTTACGTAACTACAGCAGAATGATGATAAGAAAACCATATATTAAAAGAGTATTATTATACAAAGGCATCCCTATGAAAACCTGCTTCAGGACAAAGTACTGTTGTTTATAATGATGCTATTTACAATAAGATAAACTGTACAGCAACGTTAAATTCAGTATATAGAGAATTTTCTCCTTTTAATACAAGGCATTTCTAGACAGAGTGAAGTGGAAAGCACACAGGATATTCTACAGAATCAAACAGAAATTACAAAGAGTGATTCATAAAGATTCAAGTGCCAGGGAGCTGCAAGAGCAAAGCTGCTCCACGAGGGAAGCCAAGCCAGAGCTGAGGAAGACCACAGCACAGGTAGGGCAGAGACCTCACTGACAAAGGTGCAATCTCATAGTACTGCAGCAAGGCGAGCAGAGCAGGTCTGGTGACAATAACAGATTGCACTGACAGTCCAGTGATAGCCAGATGAACAAGTTAAGTCCAAGGTCAGTCTGGGACATCCGGTCAAGTCAGGACAAGCAGGGGAGAAGGCTGGGCACAGACCTACCTATGTCACAGTGCTGAGCTTAAACGAGGGTCCTGGAGGGTAATTAACCCTGACAATAGGGATTAAACAGACATAGATTAAATAGAAAAGAGGTGAAGATGTCACTCCCCCAACTATCCACGCTGCTTCTACAGATCACCAGCTGCCCCTGCAGCAGTCTCAGGACTAGCATGTTCCTCAGCATGATGCCAGCATACGCTGGTATCGGCATACCCTCAGATACCAAACACATTCACAAGCATATTGGAAATTCTTGCCTCAGATATGACACGCACCAAAGAGGCAAGGTAGACATCTGGAAGGAGTAACGCCTTTAGCTACCCCATTTTAATTCTGTGTCTTTTATCTGCCAGCACTAATAGCGAGCAGCTGCAACACATCTAAGTTACTGGCAACCTCCCTGTTTGTTGCCACTCTCTGGAAGTGTCTTCCACCCACACAGCAGACTATGCAGAGAAGATGGAATATGCGCACTCGTTTCAGCCACTTCAGTGCACAGTCTAGCAGCTTAGAGAAAGCCACTTCTCACAGCTGCTGCTAAAGCGACTACTAACAGCTTAGACTCTGCAGGAGTCTGGAAGTAATGAAGCTTCTTCGGGCTTCCACATCCTAAGTGCCTGAGCCCTTGCAATGATGCAGGTTTTGATTAAAAACATTCCATTTAATTGACATGAACCGTTTTTCCTAAGAGTTGCTCCTCTCTTCAGTGCAGAACCATTGTCCCAGGAACACAGAACAGGCTAGGTCTTTAGCCACTCTCAAAGTCTTCTAACCAGTTTTACAGCCCACTGATTTTTAGAATTCTCTGTCTATTTTTAACAGTAATTTAAAAAATAAAAGCTATTTAAAACAAGCAGCATAAAAAGAAGTATCATTTGCTTCAGATGATTATTATGTGCATAGTAATAGCAGGAAGACTACTGCAAATGTTTTCCAACTCTTAAAAAAAAAAAAAGAAGAAGAACGCTTCCGTTGCAATATATAATTTTGAATTTTAATTTAGATAACTCAAACCATTTACTGGCAACAAAAATATGCATATTCATCAGATCTGATTTACTATAATCTTTATTTCTGATGTTCTGCATCTGTGAATACTTAAAGTACTTGAGTTTGTATTCATGGGCAATTATATAGGAATCTCATAGAGTAGCAACAGATTGCTTTGTAGTTAAGAGTCCCACCACAGAAAAAGTCAATTCATTTTCTTCCAGAAGGCTATGGCATGAGATCTGGGACTGGTGTTTCCACCCTCATTTTTAAATAAATACTTGCTCTTGTCTAATCGAGATACAAATCAAGGTCATTACAATGACGGTCAAAACAATGATTTATAAATGCATTCACTTTACTAGTTAATAAAGGTCTGAGGAAGAACGTTAAATGCAAAACAAGCATAAATAGAAGTTAGATTCTAGGTGAATAAATGGCGCTTTAGAGAAGAAAGGGGGACATGTTATTTTGGTCACTCTGCCTTCACAACCGAGGGCTCCCGCCTGTTCCCTCTTGCAGATTTCCACCGAGTTTTCTAGAACTCCCAGTGCTTACTATGCAAAAATAAGTTTTTTCTTAAAAATCTCTACATCTGTAACCAAGCTTCTTTCTAAGTCTCACCTTTCTCATCCCCCATTCTGTTAGAATTTACCCTTTTGTAGCACAAGGATTTTCTAATAAAACAAACTTTAATTAATTTCCAAAGCCATAGGGAGAGTGAATGAAACCCACAAATCAATAACAGGTACAAAGGGAGAAAACAAGATGAATACATTACACAGGTGAGAAATCTTGCCCTCCAGTGTGTCTGCAGGCAACTCCTATTACCTTCTACTGAAGCTAGGATTGAACTGAAAGACAACTTTTGACACATACACGGTGTAAATTCTTTAAGATAATAAAATCAGTTGATGCATGAAACAGCCCTTCAGTTTTAGCACTACCACTCCTTCAAAAGGGCACATACAGTTGCATGGGCAGCCCGGGAGAGCTGCCAGTCACCGTCTTTCCTTACATGACAATAGACCAATGAATACTGGTGATGACAGCCGTTAACAAAGAAAAGGAAAGAATATGCTAGGTGCTTTTAAAATAGGGTTTTTGATCACTACATTTAGAGTAACTCAGGCTAACTGTTGTTCTGGTGGGTCTCACTCTAGGCCAGCTGACTACTCCAAAAGCCACAGATATTGCTGTAAGCTGTGATTTTATTCCAGGAATGTTTCCTTTGCTAATGAAACAGCAAGATCCTTTGAACGTTGATTTTTTTTTTTTTAATCACACAGTATAATCATGCTCTTCATGTCACACTAGAGAGCAAAATTGCTGGCAAGAACACTGACTGGTAGCTTAGCATGTCATCACCATGCTACGTGCGCTAAGGACCAGGAACTTTCTATGCTTGAAAAGCCTGCTGGTCCTTCAATTTTGTTTCTTATCACATTACAATACACATAATAACTACTTATTGCTCATAGATGCCAGTACACACAACAGAACACAGGAGAAGGGGAAGGGGAAGAACAACTGGACGCAGACTGTATCTGAACATCACGACCTTGCCATAACAAGTAAACAGAACGGGCAGACATTCAAGAGCCACAGAAATTTCACACAGAAGAGCTCTGCTGCAACATTTGTTACACTGCCTCTTCTATATAGATGTATTGATATTACAGAAGAGCTGAAAACATAAAACAGCGAAAAAGAAAAGTAGTTTAAAGGATTTAAAGCTAGGAAAAATACATTTTTTGAAATCGCATTCTGCGACACAGCTAGAAAGTGAACACTTCAGGCTTGCTTCCCTTTCACCTGTACGGTCACAGCAAGCAATCTCAGCGTGAGAAACAGAAAACCCCAGCTTCCAGCAGTCTCCAGGTACATACTTTACTAGGCTCACACAGCCACACCTCCAATTAGGACTTAGTATCCAAAAAAAAAAAAAAAAAAAAAAAGCAATATCCAATGTGCACTGCAGCAAGTCAGTTTGTCAAAGTTGTCATAAAGGATGTGGACAAGCAAATGTTTTTGCTCTGTGGCATCAAGTCTCAAACACATTTGAAACAACTGCAAGATTTTAGTTATACAAAAATCTTCATAGTCTTAAGTTAAGAACATCTCCATGTTGAGGCATTATGAAACACCAGGGAAGAAACGTAAGTTCCAGAGGAAAAAAAAAAAAAGATTTCTGAACCACAAAGAAATGAAACAATTAAAAGGCTTTTCCTAGATTAAAAAACAAGCAAAGAAATGTCACAATCAGAGACAACCAGATGCAGAGTTCACATAACTCGTGCCCAGTGCAGGCAAAACAATGGTGAACATCACTTGAAACACATCTCCAGAATTTTATCCCTGTAGACAATAGAAAAATCAACTCTGTGCTTTTGCAGGTGTTCCTTACCTAATTCATATTAGATCTGTGCTGAACTCAGAGTAGCTCTTAAGGCAAACTGCCAGGCTTTTGACATAGCAACACCTTTATCATGCTGCTGGGAAGGATGTCCCTTTCCCTCGCATCCAAAAAGACATTTGTGATGAAGAGAAATAACAATGATTAGTCTGTAGTGCCTCATACAGGAATGTACTGACAGCATTTGCTATCCTCATTTGGAAATAGTTTCACTGCTGTTTGCTGAATTTAGAAAAAAACCCCACACCAATAAAGTGCCTTTTCAGGGTTGAGATACTATTTTGGTGTGCCTACACCTCCAAAATCTGACTAATTGTCCAACTGCAGCACAAAGTTGAGAAGAATTCTGCTCCCTAGGGAAAGATAAGAGCTCTTCAGAGAAGTAAATGTGGCCATATGCAAGTAGATAGCACAGTCTGGAGTACAAGGCGTACACAAAGCTTTGTATGTTTTCCTTAATTCTCTCACTAACATAGCATGCTGCCTGGGCAAGTCATCTTATTTGTGTGTAACTTCTTAACCAACAAATGGAGACAGCAGCAATTACAGTTGCAGAAAGTAAAGGGAATGAAAAACTATCGTGGCTGTTAGTACTCTGAACTTTCAGTGTACATGGAAGAGAACTGTGTGGCACGGGAGCGAAACCTGAGTAAAAGAGGAAGAAAATTAGTGAGAAAAAAATGAAAGAACTAAAAAACTCAGAACTGTGCCAGATTTGACTCCTCCCTATCTTTTTTAAAGGGTGTAAACACCAATACCTTCAGGTATTACTGCTGAGGCTGGAAGGTGCTGTCAAAAACTTCTGGAAAACTCTTTTGGGGCCTAGGGAGGAAGGGATAGCTCTGGTCTGCAAAACAGAAACCATACTTAGCTAACGATGGCATCATTTCAGGAAGAAGAGTGAAGAAAAGGTGTAACAAAGGCTGAAAGCAATAGCTTTCGGGGGATTGAAGGGAAATGGGTTATCTAGACCAGATCGAACATTGAGCCAGTTTCTTACATCACATTTAACTCACCATACTGGACAAGAACAAACATGCTGTACACATGCTAATCACATATCCCACTGCACCTGGCAGACTGTGCAGAACTGTCAGGAAGGCCTGCACTGTGGAGGGGAGCACAAAATACTGGCTGGTATAGGTGTTGGCCATTTGCAATTTGTCATCCCTGAAAGAGCAACTCATCCTCCCTTTTCAAAGGGGGGCACTAAGTGCTTTGGAAAGAAGGTCTTCCTCTTAGAAGTATTTTTAACAATAGACAAGCATCTAGTCAACACTCTTCACTGAAGAACTGCAGTCTTCTAAAGATAGTTTTCATCTGGGCTGTACTGAAGGTCTAGGACTCCCTGAGAGAACTCCCCAGAAACATAAAAGAGTATCTGGAGTTGAACTCTTTCAAGCCCTTCTGAGATTCAGAAAACTTCTTCCTCCCATCTGCAAGATGTTTCTATCTTTAATATCTATATACTTAATATTAAAAAAAGGTTTAGGGTTACATATCACCTCATTTATCAGTCACATATCAATATACATATTCTTTGAGAAGTCAGAAGATCAGATATAGCTAAGAGATTTGTTTTCCTAAAAGCTCCTTGCATTACAGGAAATGTCAGTTCATTCCTCCAGAGAATTGTATGCCTTTCACACAACTCACAGTAGTCATCATAAAGTAGCTTGAAAGTTTTAGACTGAAGCCAGAATAACCTCCCAATAGTTTTATAAAAGCAAGTACTTAAGCACCTCTGACCCATTTGAAAGATGTAACATCCATTATATATCTGCAAAACGCTTCCTTTATCCTTTCCTCAGCTTTTATAAAAGATTGGTAGTCGCTTTCAAGAAAATAAGAGAGAAGGGACATTTATCCAAAAAAAAAAAAAAAAGACAACTCTTGGACCTTGAGGGTTTGAGCATGCCCTAAATAGAACTAAATAGAAACTCTCTATATTACACAACTCCATTTACTTGTCCTAAAATAAGTTCAGAAGTGGAATATTTTCTGCACCCAGAATATTTTTAAACACTGTATCAAGTGCTTTTCAGTAATACCTTACTTTTTGCAGATCTTTTAGCATTACTACACATCTCCAGCTGGGGGGGGGGGAGGGGAAGAGGCTGTACAAGAGCCTGACCTGATACCTACAACAAACTAGAATTATATAGAATTATAACTTCTTTAGACTTGACTAAACCTAACTCTGAGAAAGTAATTCCCAGCAGCTTTCTGAGCAGAGAGAATATTATTTATTTCACTCAACCAAACAAAAATAAATAATCAAACTGAATGCAAGTATATTTTGAAAAGGACCACCTGAATTTGAAACAAAGCTTGCCAAGCACTTTACAGGAAAAGAATAAAGCATTCCCCTCAGAGTAGACAGCATAGCTTTTCAAGGACTTTGCCACTACATCTGACCACACAGTCAACATTAGTGGGGAATAACATTTAACGGAAGAATATCTAAACAGGAAAGTCACCTCAGAACTTTGAAATTATTCATAGCGCTAAGCTAGAACTTACACCTAACAATTCCCTTAGTATCACACCCTTTAATACCTTGACAAGGAATTCCCAAGAAAACCCATACACCCAATAAGGAAGCACATAGCATGGGCCCTGCCAACCCCTCACTCCGGCCCAACCCACCAGGGGTGGTGTCCCCCCCGGCGCTCCCCTGCTGCTGCCTGCCTTGCACCCAGAGCCAGGCCAGCCCTGCAATGACACAGGTTTCTACAAACAAAACTTGATATTGTTTGATGACAGTATTATCAACCAAATATGGGTTTTGGGGTAATTTTACATTAGGAGGCATACCATAGCAGTACACTCCGAACAGCAGTTACGGGTACCAACGCAGTGTTGATTGTCAGAGGGAGGGTTTTACTCGCAACAAAAAGAGAACATAGTCAGAGTCCCACTAAATAACTTCAGTTATACCAAGCACTCCATCCAGGCTAATTGCAAACTATAAATACGTACATGCTGTACAGATAAGAAATAGCTAAATTTACTATCCAGACCAGGCTACTTGAACAGTTAGATCATTGGGCTCATTAGTTGAAAAGAATCTCTGTGCTTCAGTTAGAAGAAGGACAACTCCCCATAAGTAGTAATTATGCATAAAAGCAGTTTAGTAGAGTCTTATATATCCTTCAAGAGTAAAAAGCTTGAGATACAAATCCAGAACTTTCAGAAATAAAAGCAAATCTCATTTGAGAGCTGTATGTAACCAAGAATGATTTGCTGCCATATCAGAATTTATTTACGTATTCTCTTTTAAAATCCTACTTAGAGGGAAATTTCATATATTTATGATAACTATTCAAAAGTATAAAACACACTTATGACAATGTTAAGTCTCAAGAAGCCATAAGAAAAGAAAAATATGAAAAACAGTACCTCACAAAAGAAGACCTGGGGAGCAGAAACAGGAAGAAGAAATAATAACTATCAGTTGCTAGACATAAAATAGCCACTGTATAAATTAGCCACTAACATACTTAAAATAGGCTCTGTAAAATGTAGTCAGGCCTCCAAAAGACACAGGGGGGTGGGGGGGGGAGGGAGGTTTCTATAAGGAAAATACTCATATCCTAAAAATGAACAATGTTGAAGCTAGACTAACCGGAAAACCTGACAGAAAGCTGTGGCAAACACTTAAAAACTCATTGCACAACGACCCAGGTGATCCACTGGCAAATTTTCAGCTTTCCAACAAGCGATAACGTTGACAGATTACCCTCACACCTGTCCGAGTGGGCACTTCCTGATTTAGGGATGAGGCAATGCGGACAAGGTTTCTATAAGGAAAATACTCATATCCTAAAAATGAGAGAATCTGTTCATGCATAAAAGCAGATATCTTAGTATTAACTACTTTATTCATTACTGTAATATAAATACTTATGTTTGTTTAACTATTGCTATAGATTTTTGTATTTGTTAATGTGTTTTTAAGTGCAGAATAAATCCTACAATAACTAGGCACAACTTTTCTCTTGGCTGCAATTTAGAAAACAACTCCTCCCTGAAAAATACACCAGCAGTAACAGACCTGGATATGGCTAACGGTTAAACACACATTTCAACACCTGAGCAGAAAAGTACAGGTGGCATCAGAATCAATGTCTCTATTCACCACACGCTGTAATAGTTAATTTATTATCAAATTAACTAACTAGTAAAATTCTGCAATCGTGTGAAGAACTCTTTGTTCTTTTTTCACATTTCACTTTTTCTAGCTTCTTGCAAAACTCTTTTAAGGTTCCGATGAAAAATGACTTTTGCCTTCAGCTTCATTTCACAGATAAAAGAAATTATGCTTATTTAGAAAAAGTTGAGAAGTACTTTTGGGAATGGCAACCATGCTGAAATAACTTCCATTCAAACCTACAATGTCATAACTTCCCATCCACTTTGAAAATAGGATTCTTACCTTTGAAGGTGAGACTGCAAAACAGCTGGAATAAACATAGTTTGGAAATAGATTGCTTGGCAGAATATCTTGGATTGAAATAATAAGAAAAAGCTCTTAGCTTTTTTTTTGTATTTACCTTTTTTTCCAACACTGTACACTTCCCTATTTTTCTTTCTTTCCTTCCTTCCCTCCATCTCTTCTTCCTTGCCCTTCTATTTCTTTTCCACTTTCATATCTGCTTCTTTTTCTTATCTTTTTTCCTTTGATTTTTCTCGATATCCCAGGATGCTCTGTTAAGAAAGACGCCAAATTGGTGGAATGATGGATCTTACTCCATATTCCCTTTATGCTACGGCAGAAATAACAAAATGCAAAAGAGTAGCTTCTGTATATCAGGGGTTTATAGAGAGGAAGTAAAAATACTATATGGATCAAAGCAGGAATCTTTTTAAAGCACAAACTTTCACGCTGGAGGGAGGACTAGCCACTTTGGGGAGTGCAGGGAAAGGAAAAGTGAAAAGGAAAAGAAAAGGAGATTCCACCTAGCCCTGCTTCCTCAAGCCTCTTCTTTCCTGTTTCCCTTCAAAAATTCCCCTCACGTGACACATAAAGAAGGCAGCAGTGGGAACAGAAGGGTAAAAGCCAAAAGTTTGCAGTGGGGTGGTCAGCGTGCACGCGTTGGTGGTCGGCTCTCTGGAAAGGACTTGCCTCTCGTCGTATGGAGACGACCGCACTGAGCTGAGCAGGGCAGAGGTACAGCAGCAGCATGTCCGTGCTCGGGTACAAGATGCTATGACCAGCAGCCTGACTGAAGTACTTTCTCGTCAACCTGACCCTCTGACTCACATCCAGAAAGGGATGTATAAGGGACAGGGCTTAGGATAGGAATTAATACAAATTATCCCATTTCAGGGCAGGTTGCAGAAGAAAATGTTTGACAACAATTCGGGAAAAAAAACACTGAAAGAAAATGCTGTCTTTGCTGCTTGAAGCAAGCCAATGCAAACAACATTTGAGTGGATTTTTTTTTTTTTTTGGACAGCATGAACAAGAGACTTGCAAACCACATAAATCTTCTCTTTCTGGTCAGCCCAAATAAGGAGCACACTCTTCTCGCTCCTCCGATCTCTTCATATTACAATGACTTTTTCCTCTTTCACACAGGTGGCAGCACTCAACACTGATGAGACAAAAACAGGTGCAAAAACAGATGTTTCAATCCGATTCCCTGAGCTACCAACCACCCAACTCAGGCTATCTTAAGCAACAGGTAAGCCAGATTACCAAATTGCAGTATGCATGTTTTATTTATATTAGCCACGTTGAGCTTGTTGTCATTAACCTAGCATGAACGTAGGAGCGCTTCTGAAGGACTGGAAAACGTTACGTAACAAACGAACCAAACAAACTGCTTATTTTTCTGTCTAAAACTCTTTCATCTTTAGCTTCCACAGCCAAAGGCAGTTGCGCAGCTAAATCCCTTTGCAATTCCCAGCCTATGAGAAAAAGGCACTTCACAGGCAACAACGTTGAAGCTAGACTAACCGGAAAACCTGACAGAAAGCTGTGGCAAACACTTAAAAACTCATTGCACAACGACCCAGGTGATCCACTGGCAAATTTTCAGCTTTCCAACAAGCGATAATGTTGACAGATTACCCTCACACCCGTCCAAGCGGGCACTTCCTGATTTAGGGATGAGGCAATGCGGACACAGACATGAATTCATGTGGTAAAGCAGCTCTCGAGGAGACCGAGACCTCGGCTCCCCGCTCAGGGCGCGAGGCTGCCGCGCCTCAACGGCCGCCAGCGAGCGCGAGCACGCACGCTGAGGGCCGCGAAGCCGCGCGGGGAGAGGGGCGGGGGCCCGCCCCGCCAGTCCCTAGCGCCGCCGCCAGAGGCCGCCCGCCCCTCGCGTCTCCTAGCGACGGCGCCCGGGCTCCGCGCCCCGCCATTGGCCTGGCTGCGAGTCCGTCACGCCAGAGCCGCGCCCGGGGCGGGCGGCGCTTGGCGCTCCCCCCTCCTCGCCCTGCGCCGCGGGGGCCGGGGGCGCGGGGCTGGCGGCGGCTGCATGGCGCTCTGCCCGTCGCCGCTGGTGTCCGGGCAGCCTGGCGGTCGTGCCGAGTGACTCCTCGGAGCTGCTGCGGTGCCCGCAGGGGGTCAGAGCGGCGCGGGGCGCTGCCCGCGAGAGGAGGGCGAGGTAAGAGCGCGGCGCTGGGGCCTGCTAACGGCGGAGGGAGGTCTGCGCTGCGCCGTGCCCGCGGGCAGGGCTCGGTGTCCGGGCAGCCGCCGCCGCCCGCGGTGGCAGGTGGCTCGCGTGCGCCGCGGCGCGGGGCAGGTCCGGGCATGCCCGGCCCAGGGCGCGGCGCGTGCGCGGTGCGGCCCCGCTGCCCCCGGCCGGGCGCGGCGCTGGCGCTTTCGGGGGCCGGGGGGGGTTGGAAAACATTGCGGTGATGGCTAATTGAGAAAAGTTTCCTTTTTTTTTTTTTTTTTTGGATATAGAGACAACCGCAGTTTGGCCCCTTTTTCCCTTGTTTAGCTGCTTGGTACACTTGTATTTGTCTGTCGTTACAGATGATTGAAACGCTTGTAACTACCGAAGCTCAGGAACTGCTGTACCAGCTCACAGCTCTGCTGGAGCAGGAGCTGCGATGCCAGCCGAAGGCCTCTGGCCTGAGACTGATTGAATCTGCTCATGACAATGGCCTCCGAATGACTGCAAGGCTGAGGGACTTTGAAGTGAAAGATCTCCTCAGCTTAACTCAGTTCTTTGGCTTCCATACGGAGACATTTTCTCTAGCTGTGAATTTCTTAGACAGATTTTTGTCAAAAATGAAGGTATGGCTTTTTAAAGGATAAGTTCTCAGTCGTCAGCTCGTTACGACCTTGTTCCTATTATAAGTTACAATATCTTGGTTTTAGACAGCTAAAGGTTAAGCTTCTTCCACTCGCTGTGATTGCACAAGAGCCAAAAAACGGCCTTGTCTTTTGGGATTTTAGCAGTGTTAGGACAACTGTCCCCTCTGGAGGGGAGGAGGAAGAGGTCATCTATTTCAACGTGGAGACAGCTGTCGGCTTGGAAATGCAAGCAGTATTAATGAGTTAAATCAAGACAGACTGTCTGGCCCATTACATGCATACAAGAACAGTTTTCAGTTGCTTCTTGTTTTACTGCTTGTTAAATCTATCTGTGAGGCTCATATAGATCAAGGGGCTGGATGTTATTTAGCACTTACTAATCTGGCAAAATCTGCAATACAAAGGAGTGCTCAGTATACCCTCATCTGTGGCATGCAGACCAGGGATTGTTGTTAATCTTCTAACTAGCCGTGGTTATTATACTATGATCAAGAACAAATACTTGTTTTCCTCTTTGTTTTCAGTATATTTTAGTACCTTCCTAAACCAAAAAGAGAAAGCTAGATGGAGTGAATGAGCAAATGGTGATTTTGAAAGACTGAATACAAAATAAGCTATAGAAAAAGGAATCTAATGGCTATGGAATAAAATAAGGGACTATTTTTGAAAATATTTTTGGCATAAGCCAATATGTACAACTCTTGAGATCCTAAAGGCTTCTGATCAAGGTGTTCTGGAGCCTAATAAACTACTACTTCCTCCCTTAAAAAAACTGTTCTGCCAACCTGCTCTTTAAATGAATGAGGCAGAACTTGCAGTGCATAAAGGCCTCTTCATGTAGTGAAACAAAGGTAACAACATCAGTGAATAAAAAAGACTCAGTTTTTCAGCATTTAAAAAAAAAAACATAGTTTTTTCTTAATGTGGACTGTTACCTACATGGCTTAATTTGCCACATGTTGAACTGACAGATTAAAATCCTTCATCTTTGACAGTAACAGTATAAACTGATTTTTTTTTTATTTTTTTTTTTTAGGTACAGCCTAAACACTTGGGCTGTGTTGGACTCAGCTGTTTCTACTTGGCTGTGAAGGCAACGGAAGAAGAGAGAAACATTCCCTTAGCCACTGACTTAATTCGAATAAGCCAGTACAGATTCACTGTTTCTGATATGATGAGAATGGAGAAAATCATACTAGAGAAGCTCTCCTGGAAAGTCAAAGCCGTAACAGCCTTCCAGTTTCTACAACTCTACCATTCACTCATTCATGAGAATTTAAGCTGCGAAAGGTAAAATATCTAAAACTGATTTTGCTATGACTGCAGATGATGAAGAAACCCGCCTAGAAAACAAAGTGGGGAAAATGACTCAAGTAATTGGCCCTTCTGTAAATAAATAGTCAAAATGAAGGAAAATTCTGCCCCGATGGTAAACATCACAAATGTGATTCTATCTGTGGTTTAATATTATTTTAACTTAATGTGTTGTTTGCTTAAAGTTACCCAAGAGTACTGCGCTCTGAGCATAAAACCAGACTTGCTCAATAGTGGTGGTAGAATAAATCTCTCCTTAACGCTGTAGTAAGTAGTGCCTCATTGCACAGATTGCAAA